>NC_143155.1:16333385-16566764 GCF_041381405.1 Jatropha curcas
CCCCACCCCCCTGGGCGGCACCTGCCGCCCAGCTTGGGCGACACCTGCCGCCCAGACCGGGCGGGGCCTGCCGCCCCACCGACTGGGCGGCAGCTGCCGCGCTCCCAGGCGGCACCCCCCGCCCAGTGTGGGCGGGGCCTGCCGCCCCACCGACAGGGCGGCAGCTGCCGCCCTCCCGGGCGGCACCTGCCGCCCAGCCTCTTGGGCGGCAGCTGCCGCCAAGCCAGGCGGCACCTGCCGCCCTGGACCCGAAAATGGCCTATAAATAGACCATTTTGAGCCTATTTCTGGTACCCCTGTCTGTGTTGACGGACGAATCCTTCTCCCTCTTACGCTCCTTGCGTTTTCTTTACCGCTTTTTGCATTTAATTTAATTTTTATTGCATTTTTATTGTGATATTTGGACATTAAAATTAAACAAATTAAAATTAATTAATATTTCCTAAGCGAGGAGCTTAATCTGGAGTTAAGAAGCGGTGGTCGATTAAATCAGGTATGTAAACAAAACTCTGCCTATTTAATTTTAGCACTTCATGCATATTTCTCTTCTACTCTTAATAATTCTACAATTGCATAAATGCATCCACGTCATTATTTTTGGTAAATAAACTGCCTTAATTAATTTGATTAAGCTTAAATGCCCGGTTAATCAATAATCGTGGTATTAAAGTTTAAATCCGACAATATTGGCTAAAAGAGCCTAGTTAATTAATAACTACGGTTCAATTGCCTTATTTCGAATAAATCTGGCTTAAGTCCAATTAATCAATAATTGTGGCTAAAAGCCTTAATCAATCACGTTTCGACAATAAATTGTGATTAAGCTCGAACGCCCGATTAATTGATAATCATGGCATTAAAGCCTAAATCGCACATTTTGGCAAACTAATTGCCTAAAACAACACATTTTGGCCAAAGGCCTTAAAATCAACCACTTTAGCGACAAATCGCTTAAATTAATCAATCTTTTGGCCAAAGGCCTTAAAATCAACCATTTTGGCGAAAATCGCCTAAAATCAACATTTTTGGCAACAATTGCCTAATCAAATCATTTTGGCTAAAAGCCATTAAAATCAACATTTTTGGCAAAATGCCTAAACAAAATGCACAAAGCATACACACTTATGCACAAAGCATACACACTTATGCACAAAGCATACACACTCATGCACAAAGCATACACACTTATGCACAAAGCATACACACTTATGCACAAAGCATACATACACTCATGCACAAAGCATACACACTCATGCACAAAGCATATACACACTCATGCATTAAGCATACCCCTTCAAAGCCCTTCAAAGAAGGCCTATCGAACTACGTTGACTTTGATCTTCCATTCAAACGGAAGTACGTAGGCACGTTCGGGATTTAACCCCGAGCGGCAAGTCGAAATCACTAAAACATTTCATTAATCCATCATTCACCTTGCAAAGCATTCATTCATCGGTTAGTTCATCAGCATGACATAGTCTCGGGATCCATCTCGGGTTCGTAGATTGTGCCTTAATCATTGGGATAATTAATCTAGTAACTAGGTTAATTAAAATGGAGTCACTTAGGGTTTTTCCCTAGTTTACCCTAAAATAATTAAACAAGGTGGCGACTCACACACATCACGTGTATTTCTTCTCATTCATCATATGCATCACATGCCTATGACATTTGGGGAAGGGGTTCACAATTGCAAGGTTCTTTAATTTTAGACAATTGCGCAATAAAGGACACATGGGATGTGGTAAAGTTAATGTGGGAAGTGGAAGAAGTAGCAGTATCATAATCGGTGAGCCAAGTAGGTGGGCGTCGAATTCTTGTGCTGCGTCGGACGTCAGATACTGGAACAATATCTTTTGTAGCAGCGTCATTCACCCCATGCGAAACTGCATCATGTTGGGCGGGGGAAACAGGTAAATCAGGAAGAAGAGAAGGTGGATCGGTGTGGGGTGAGGTAGGTTCAGGGGTGGGATCAGGTTGTGGGTTATTGGTGAATGGAGGGTCGTCGGTGGCGGGTTCTGTAACATCCTCTTGAGTTGAGTCGGGTTGAACCAAACCTGGTTGGGGTAGAATGGATGATAAGTGGACTTATTTGCATGAAAAAGTTTAGGCCTTGATTGCAGCCAAACATACAGTGTGGGTATTAAGTTGTGTCTTTGTATACTTGAGGTACCAAGTAGATATGTTACACAGCCAAGTCATTGCTTCTAGAGTCTACCCGTTCCTATCATTTTCACTTTCCTATTTTCACGTTTTTCATTTTCTTCTTAAGTTTCCCTTCCATTTCCTTGCACTTTTCATGCAAGTTACGCAGTAAGTCCACTCCAAGTAAGTAGAATTCCTTGAAGTTATATGTTATTCACTCTTTAATTGAGTTATATTGGAGATGAGTTATGAGAATTCTTGTGTATAGGAGAAGAAAGTTCCAAAGTTGCAGAAAAGAGAAGCTAAAACAGAGCCCCCAGCTTTGTGGCAAGACAGGTTTGATATCTCATGTTGTCTACTATTTTCCTTGCATGTAAATTGTGTGGTGTGTTGCCAATGAGATGATATATTGCTTGTTGTTGGGTGGAAGTACTGGAAATGATGTGAAAACAGGGGATGAATGTATGAAGTGGAAACAGAGTTTGCTGGAAATGTCACCAGCAACTTCATCTTGATTTTGAACCCATATAATGATGGAATTAGGAATTGTCATAGAAGAGTTATTTGTTCCTTTCTGTGTTAGCTTTACATGGGCTTTTGAATCATTCAATTTGAAGTTGTATATTGAGAGTTATGGCCAAAAGAACACAGACTGCACAATCTGGAATCACGTCGCGCGCTCGCGCATACTGGAAAGCAAGTCGCGCTCGCGATTTCCCATTGCGCGCTCGCGACTTGAGTCAGGTAGCTCTCTGACTCTCAATGGCACAGCTCGCGCTCGCGACTTTCACATGCGCGGTCGCGACTTTGGCCAAAAACTCTCTGACTCTCAAATGGCACAGCTCGCGCTCGCGACTTTCACATGCGCGGTCGCGAGTTTGGCCAGAAGCTCTCTGACTCTCAGTGTGCGTATCTCGCGCTCGCGAATCACACAAGCGCGCTCGCGACTTCATCTCGCGCTCGCGACTTGTGCTGCGCGGTCGCGACTTCAGCCAGAAACACACTGACTCTCAGGATGCACAAGTCGCGCTCGCGACTTTCACATACGCGGTCGCGACTTGTGCTGTGACACTCTTTTGCCTTTCATTTGCTATGTAATCACATTTCTTTGCTCAACATGCATGCATCCAATCATTTTACAACAAAAATACAACATAAGAACATGGATTAAAACAACATACAAGCATTCATATGATGTGAAATCAAATCAACATGATGAGTTATGATGTTGTGACACTATCTATGTGCTATTGTATTACATTGTAGTTATGCAGTAAGCTCCATTGAGGTTAGGTAGAAACCATGTAGATAAGGCTATGTCGCGACATAGAATAGCAGATCTGCGCCCCATACAGTTTGGAACTCCGGCTACAGGCCGTTGAGTGGATATGATTAAACCGTGCGGTGCGAATCCGGTTAGGGGCACCAAAACGGACAATATTGGCATAGGCGAATCCGGTTAGGGGCCTATAGCATACAGTTTTACCCAGCTTCATACAGTTTATCTTATCACTTCGGTTTCACTATAACCTTATGGAGCCATACAGATATTGTAACTAATGTTTAACGAATCATACAGTATAATACACAACAAGAAAGATCATTCAGATAAAATGAAGGTAAGATGATATGTGTGATTATCTGTACCTTATGTGTTTACATGGTTGTTACTTGGCTCTTTGTACTCATGTATGCATTTAATTGTTACTTGATATGTTGAGATATCCACTGAGCATTATTTGCTCAGCGAGTTACCTGTTTAACTCGCAGGTTTTGAGACTGGTCCATAGAGAGTCCGCGTACAACTGCTGCAGTTCATCTGTAGAAGACTCGGTCTTCAGGGCAGAAACTCATTTAGTTTTTCTTTTTATGGCATGTACAGGGCACACAGTTGGGCCCATTTCATTTTGTAAACTTGTATCATGTTTTGTAAATATATAAATTACATTATTTTTGGAAACAGTACCAGCATGTTATTATATTCAATACACAGTATGTTTTCAGTATGTCAGACCATACAGTCAACCAGTTTTGTAACATCTCGACTCGGTTCATTCGGGTTAACGGGTGGACCGGGAAGGGGTGTTACAAATTTTGGTATCAGAGCCCTAGGTTTAATTTCCCCGGGCTTGAATGCATAAGTCAGTATATGTACATGCCATGACTACCCTGATGAACTAAGCAGTTGTTATTATTTTAGGAGGATGTCTCAGGAAGGTGAAAGTGAGTCACACGCCTCCAGAGCAGTGGAGGGTGAGGCTCCAGCAGCACCAGGTCAAGTTAGAACAGTGGAGGGTGAGGCTTCAAGAGCACTAGGTCAAGAGGTGCTGTTAAAGCAACTTGCAGATACTTTTAGACAAATTGCAGGAGTGATGCCTCAAGCACCCGTAATAGTAGAAAGAGAGAGAAAGCCCCCACTGGAGAAGCTTAGAAAATATGGTGCAAAGGAATTTAAAGCTAGTAAAGATGATAGTCCCGAAGTAGCTGAGTATTGGCTAGATGGGACATCGAGAGTCCTAGAACAATTGCAGTGTACAGCAGAAGACAAGTTGATTTGTGCCACTTCATTGTTGATAGAGGAGGCATATACATGGTGGACCACTGTGCAACAGAGAGTAACAGCAGATCAGCGTACTTGGCAATTCTTCTTGGATGAATTCAAGAAGAAGTTCATTACCGAGGCTTACCTAGATGCGAGAAGGAAAGAATTCTTATACCTGCGACAGAACAAAATGTCTGTAGCGGAATACGAAAGAGAATTTACTAGACTCAGCAGGTATGGTAAGCAGATAGTGGCTACAGAAGCCGAAAGGTGTAAGAAGTTTCAAAAAGGCTTGAATGATGAGATTCAGATGGGAGTGGTAGCTTCCAGATTCAGAGAATTCTCAGCCTTGGTAGAGGCAGCTCAAGAGATAGAGCGAATACAGGCCAATCAGCGTTCTAGACGCCAGCGGTCTCAGCAAAGAAGAGATCAGACTCAGAGTGCACCCAGTACACATCAGCCGGAAAGCAAGAGATTCAGAGGTGCTAGTAGTTCAGCTGGTTCTAGACCTTCTTTTAGCCAAGGCATAGCTAGGGGTGTTCATGCACCAGCAGCATCAGTTGTGGCTAGTTCTACCGGTGGTATTCGAGGTTCAGGCAGAGGAATTGGTAGAGGCACCGGTAGAGGTGCAGAGTCAGCCGGTTATCCGTATCCACCTTGTGAACATTGTGGCAGATGACATGGTGGAGATTGTTGGTTGGTGACCGGTAAATGTTGGACATGCGGAGCATCAGACCATCAGAAGAAAGACTGTCCGAAGAAGGCAAGAGTTCCTACCCATTTCATAGCAGGTAGAGGTAGAGGTGAGCCCTCTGGAGTACAGAGACAGCAGTCAGAGACTGTGGACAGGCCTGAGACCAGGGGTCCAGCTAGGGTTTATGCTATGCGAGCCAGAGAAGATGAGGAAGCTCCAGATGTCATAGTTGGTGAGTTTTCTTTATTTGAGCATGTAGTTTATGCTTTGATTGATCCTGGCTCATCTCATTCATACATTAGTGTACCTAAACCTTGGGTTAAAGGATTAGCAGTTGCACATGTGAGTCAGGGTATGTTGGTTACCAATCCATTAGGAGATGTAGTAACAACTCATACAGTGATCAAAGACTGTCCAATTGTGATTCATGGAAAGGCGTTTCCAGGAGATCTTATGGAGTTGCCATTTAGAGAATTTGATGTTATTTTGGGTATGGATTGGCTATCTAGACATAATGCTCTAGTTGATTGTGCAAAGAAAAGGGTGACGTTATCTACACCAGCAGGGGAAGAGATTACAGTAGTCGGGAAGCGGCGAGATTTTTTGAGTAATGTGATATCAGCCATGGCAGCAAAGAGATTAATTCAGAAGGGTTGTGAAGCATATTTGGTATGTGCGTTACAAATAGAGAAAGAAAAGTTGAAAGTGGAAGATATACCAACAGTATGTGATTATCCAGATGTGTTTCCAGATGAGTTACCAGGGTTACCACCAAGGAGGGAAGTAGAGTTTACCATCGATGTCTATCCTGGAGCAGCACCAGTATCTATTGCACCTTACAGAATGGCACCAGCAGAGTTAAAAGAGTTAAAGATTCAGTTGCAGGAGTTATTGGATAAAGGCTTTATCAGACCCAGTGTATCACCTTGGGGAGCACCGGTATTATTTGTAAAGAAGAAAGATGGATCATTCAGACTGTGCATTGATTACAGACAGCTGAATAAGCTGACGATCAAGAATAAGTATCCATTGCCTCGCATTGATGATTTGTTTGATCAGTTAAAAGGTGCAGGTATGTTTTCTAAGATCGACCTCAGATCAGGATACCACCAGTTGCGGATAAAGGAAGAAGATATCGCTAAGACTGCATTCAGGACCCGATATGGTCACTTTGAATTTTTAGTAATGCCATTCGGTCTCACAAATGCACCAGCGGTTTTCATGGATCTCATGAACCGCGTATTTCATTCATACCTGGATCAGTTTGTGGTGGTGTTTATAGATGACATTTTGGTCTACTCCAGAGACAGGGCAGAACATGATAAGCATTTACGGATTGTACTTCAGACATTGAGAGATAAACAGCTGTATGCTAAGCTCAGTAAGTGTGAGTTTTGGCTAGAAGAAGTTTCTTTCTTAGGACATGTGGTGTCATCAGAGGGTGTCAGAGTGGATCCTAAGAAGATTGAAGCTATTGTTGATTGGAGACCACCCAGGAATGTCACAGAAGTTCGAAGTTTTCTGGGTTTAGCCGGTTATTACAGAAGGTTTGTAAAGGGATTCTCCATCATTGCATCACCTTTAACAAGATTATTGAAGAAAGAGGTTGTATTCCATTGGGATAATAGATGTCAGCAGAGTTTTGACACTTTGAAGAGAAAGTTGACTGAAGCACCAGTGTTAACTCAGCCAGTGTCAGGTAAAGACTTTGAGATTTACAGTGATGCCTCTCATACTGGGTTAGGATGTGTGCTCATGCAAGATAAGAAAGTGGTCGCCTATGTCTCCAGACAATTGAAACCACATGAGTTGAATTATCCAACCCATGATTTAGAACTGGCAGCCATTGTTCTAGCATTCAAAGTATGGCGGCATTATCTGTATGGTGAAAAGTGTTACATTTATACAGATCATCAGAGTTTAAAGTACTTACCAACACAGAAGGACTTGAATTCAAGACAACGGAAGTGGATGCAGATTCTGGCTAATTATGATTATGTCATTAATTATCATCCGGGCAAGGCTAATGTGGTAGCGGATGCCCTTAGCCGGAAATCCTTGTATGCTTTGAGCTTAATGAGAATTAGTATGGAGTTACAACAGCAAGGAGCTATTCTCGCTCAGATGCAAGTCCAGCCATCTTGGCTTCAGGAAGTTGCAGAAACACAAAAGAAAGATGCACAAATAGCCATATGGGTTAAACAAGTCCAGGCAGATCTTGGTGGGAAATTTAGATTGGATAGCAATGGAGTTTTGTTTTATGCAGACAGAATTGTTGTACCACAGACAGGGGAGGTCAGACAAAAGATTCTGCATGAAGCTCATAACAGTCCATATACAATGCATCCAGGTAGCACGAAGATGTATCAAGATTTGAAGAAAGGCTACTGGTGGTCGGGCATAAAGAGAGACATCGGAGATGTTGTAACAAGATGTTTAACATGTCAACAAGTAAAAGCAGAACATCAACTGCCATCCGGGTTACTTCATCCAATAACAGTGCCAACATGGAAATGGGATCAGATCACGATGGACTTCGTTACTGGCTTACCTCAGACACAGCGGAAGCACGATGCAGTATGGGTAATTGTGGATAGATTAACCAAGTCTGCTCATTTCCTACCAGTTAAGACGGACTATTCTCTGGACAAGTTAGCAGAAATTTATGTTAGTGAGATAGTTCGACTACATGGAGTTCCATCATCCATTATCTCTGATCGTGATCCAAGGTTTACATCGAAGTTCTGGGGTAAACTTCAAGAGGCATTAGGAACGAAACTGCATTTCAGCACTGCATTTCATCCGCAGACAGATGGGCAATCAGAGAGAGTGATTCAAATCCTGGAAGACATGTTGAGATCATGTGTTATTGAATTTGAAGGCAGTTGGGACAAATATGTATCTCTCATGGAGTTTGCCTATAACAACAACTATCAATCGAGCATCAAGATATGAAGCATTGTATGGTAGAAGATGCAGAACACCTGTATGTTGGACAGAACTTAGTGAGAAGAAGATTTTGGGTCCAGATTTGGTGAGAGACACAGAAGAGAAAGTAGAAATCATCAGAAGACGGCTAAAGGAAGCAAGTGATCGACAGAAATCCTATGCGGATTTAAAGAGAAAAGACATTGAGTATTCGGTTGGGGATAAAGTATTTTTGAAGGTTTCACCATGGAAGAAGATCTTAAGGTTTGGACAAAAGGGTAAACTTAGCCCTAGGTTCATTGGTCCATACGAGATTGTTGAACGCGTAGGACCATTAGCCTATCGCCTAGCATTACCTCCAACCTTAGATCGAATCCATAATGTATTTCATGTATCAATGTTAAGGAGATACAGATCAGATCCTTCACATGTGTTATCAGCGGAAGAGATTGATATTCAGCCGGATCTTACTTATGAAGAAGAACCAGTTCAGATCCTAGCCAAAGAAACTAAAGAATTGCGGAACAAGAAAATAGCATTGGTGAAAGTTCTTTGGAGGAATCATAAGACAGAAGAAGCAACTTGGGAATCAGAAGAAACCATGCGACAGCAATATCCGCATCTGTTCATAACAGGTAAACTTCGGGACGAAGTTTTTATTTAGAAGGGGAGAACTGTAACATCCTCTTGAGTTGAGTCGGGTTGAACCAAACCTGGTTGGGGTAGAATGGATGATAAGTGGACTTATTTGCATGAAAAAGTTTAGGCCTTGATTGCAGCCAAACATACAGTGTGGGTATTAAGTTGTGTCTTTGTATACTTGAGGTACCAAGTAGATATGTTACACAGCCAAGTCATTGCTTCTAGAGTCTACCCGTTCCTATCATTTTCACTTTCCTATTTTCACGTTTTTCATTTTCTTCTTAAGTTTCCCTTCCATTTCCTTGCACTTTTCATGCAAGTTACGCAGTAAGTCCACTCCAAGTAAGTAGAATTCCTTGAAGTTATATGTTATTCACTCTTTAATTGAGTTATATTGGAGATGAGTTATGAGAATTCTTGTGTATAGGAGAAGAAAGTTCCAAAGTTGCAGAAAAGAGAAGCTAAAACAGAGCCCCCAGCTTTGTGGCAAGACAGGTTTGATATCTCATGTTGTCTACTATTTTCCTTGCATGTAAATTGTGTGGTGTGTTGCCAATGAGATGATATATTGCTTGTTGTTGGGTGGAAGTACTGGAAATGATGTGAAAACAGGGGATGAATGTATGAAGTGGAAACAGAGTTTGCTGGAAATGTCACCAGCAACTTCATCTTGATTTTGAACCCATATAATGATGGAATTAGGAATTGTCATAGAAGAGTTATTTGTTCCTTTCTGTGTTAGCTTTACATGGGCTTTTGAATCATTCAATTTGAAGTTGTATATTGAGAGTTATGGCCAAAAGAACACAGACTGCACAATCTGGAATCACGTCGCGCGCTCGCGCATACTGGAAAGCAAGTCGCGCTCGCGATTTCCCATTGCGCGCTCGCGACTTGAGTCAGGTAGCTCTCTGACTCTCAATGGCACAGCTCGCGCTCGCGACTTTCACATGCGCGGTCGCGACTTTGGCCAAAAACTCTCTGACTCTCAAATGGCACAGCTCGCGCTCGCGACTTTCACATGCGCGGTCGCGAGTTTGGCCAGAAGCTCTCTGACTCTCAGTGTGCGTATCTCGCGCTCGCGAATCACACAAGCGCGCTCGCGACTTCATCTCGCGCTCGCGACTTGTGCTGCGCGGTCGCGACTTCAGCCAGAAACACACTGACTCTCAGGATGCACAAGTCGCGCTCGCGACTTTCACATACGCGGTCGCGACTTGTGCTGTGACACTCTTTTGCCTTTCATTTGCTATGTAATCACATTTCTTTGCTCAACATGCATGCATCCAATCATTTTACAACAAAAATACAACATAAGAACATGGATTAAAACAACATACAAGCATTCATATGATGTGAAATCAAATCAACATGATGAGTTATGATGTTGTGACACTATCTATGTGCTATTGTATTACATTGTAGTTATGCAGTAAGCTCCATTGAGGTTAGGTAGAAACCATGTAGATAAGGCTATGTCGCGACATAGAATAGCAGATCTGTGCCCCATACAGTTTGGAACTCCGGCTACAGGCCGTTGAGTGGATATGATTAAACCGTGCGGTGCGAATCCGGTTAGGGGCACCAAAACGGACAATATTGGCATAGGCGAATCCGGTTAGGGGCCTATAGCATACAGTTTTACCCAGCTTCATACAGTTTATCTTATCACTTCGGTTTCACTATAACCTTATGGAGCCATACAGATATTGTAACTAATGTTTAACGAATCATACAGTATAATACACAACAAGAAAGATCATTCAGATAAAATGAAGGTAAGATGATATGTGTGATTATCTGTACCTTATGTGTTTACATGGTTGTTACTTGGCTCTTTGTACTCATGTATGCATTTAATTGTTACTTGATATGTTGAGATATCCACTGAGCATTATTTGCTCAGCGAGTTACCTGTTTAACTCGCAGGTTTTGAGACTGGTCCATAGAGAGTCCGCGTACAACTGCTGCAGTTCATCTGTAGAAGACTCGATCTTCAGGGTAGAAACTCATTTAGTTTTTCTTTTTATGGCATGTACAGGGCACACAGTTGGGCCCATTTCATTTTGTAAACTTGTATCATGTTTTGTAAATATATAAATTACATTATTTTTGGAAACAGTACCAGCATGTTATTATATTCAATATACAGTATGTTTTCAGTATGTCAGACCATACAGTCAACCAGTTTTGTAACATCTCGACTCGGTTCATTCGGGTTAACGGGTGGACCGGGAAGGGGTGTTACAGGTTCAGTTTCAACGGCACAATTGGGTAGTACAAAGGTAGTAACATTAGTTGGGTTGGGTTGGTGAAATGGGAAAATATTTTCCATAAAAACAACGTCTCTGGAAACAATAATTGTCTTGGTGGTTAAACAGTAGAGTTTATAGGCTTTTTGATGTTGAGCATAACCCAAAAAGGCACAAGGAAAAGCTCGAGGATCAAACTTCTGTTTATGGGGTACTGTGTTGGTAGCATAGCAAAGGCATCCAATGGTACGAAAATAACTATAATTTACCTGTTTCCCATGCAGCCGCTCGAATGGAGTTTTCCAATCCAGATTTTCAGATGGCAATCTATTGGCGATATGAGTGGCAGCCAACAGTAATTCAGACCAGAAAGGAGATGGAAACTTGGATTGAAAAAGCAATGTGCGAGCAATGTTTAAAAGTGTCCGATGCTTCCGTTCAACAACTCCATTCTGCTGAGGGGTATAAACACAAGTCCTCTGGTGTAAAGTACCATGTTCCTGTAAAAAAGAACTACATGCAGTATTCACAAACTCTGTTCCATTATCAGTGCGAATAATCTTTACCCGTTTGTCATAATGAGTGATCACATAATTAAAAAAAGATCTCAAGGCAAGCAACACCTGGTCTTTGGTTTTCAACATATAAGTCCAACAAAACCGGCTATAATCATCAACGATGGTTAACATATAAACAGCGTTGGTAATTGATTCAACTTGTATGGCCCCCATAAATCAGCATGAATCAAATCAAACACATGCTCAGAAGAAATAGCACTGGTAGGAAAAGATAATCTCGTTTGCTTAGCAACAGGACAAGTAGAACACATCTATTCAGTATAATCACAATGAGCAATTCCATCCACATGTTTCAAGCGTTTAAAAGATACGTGTCCTAATCTGGCATGCCAAAGTAAAGCCAAGTGTTTATCGTGCTCAAAACAACGAGCAACAGAATTACAATTTATTTGTCTAGAAAAAGAATCTTTCGTCAAATAGTAAAGGTCTCTGATCACAGTTCCTGTTGCCAAAACTTCACTAGTCGGTAAATCCTGGAATAAACAATATTCAGGGAATGAGTGAACTGATAAGCCACAAGTTCTTGTGAGAAGACTGACAGATAACAGATTGCAATTGAAGGATGGAACATACAAAACGTTATAGAGCACAATTCTAGCATTCAATCTAATATTACCAATGTGAGTAACCAAGCGTGTGGAATTGTCAGGTAGTCGGATGGTGGTGGGTGGATTGAGTTTAATAACATGATCATAAAAATTGAGATGGGGTGTAATGTGATCAGTTGCGCCAGTGTCTATTATCCAATTATCCTTGCAATTAAAATTAATGCTTGTAAAAATAGAATTAAGTAAAAGTACCTGCAAAATTCACGGTTCGGATATCCCCTTCAACGTGTGCATTGCTGCTGCCTTTGGCGGCGAGAAATTTCTAAAACTCCTGTTGTAAATAATCAGACACTCCTGTTGTCAGAGGATCCACACTTGTTTGCTGCGGTACTATCGAATTCAGAGATGCATCAGTTGGAGCAACTCGAATAACGTTATTAGCACTGTAATATTTGCGAACATCCACCCCCTTTTTCCGTTGTAAATCGATGAACCAATCTGGATATCCATGAATAAGAAAGCAGTCATCAATAGTGTGCCCAATAGTCTTGCATTTAGAACAATACTGCTTCTTTCGTTCCTCTTTTCTGGCGGAAGAGGTATTTTTGCCATACCCAGCCCCGACACTGCCACGATTTCCCGTAGAAGTCCTTTGTGCAAGCATAACAGTAGCGGTTTCGGTGGAAGCAGTACTATCAGTTTGCACCTCCCGTTGTTTTTCAACACTCACGATCATAGAGAAAGCCTTGTTTATGGAAGGTAAGGGATCTTGGAGCAGAATCTGATTTTTCACGTTGTCGTACTCATCACCCAATCCCATCAAAAACTGCATCAACCGCCGATTGTTATCGTAATCGGCAATCGCAGTACCGGAATCACAACAAACAGGTAATGGAGCTAGGCAACTTAATTCATCCCACCTGTGTTTCAGTTTGGTGTAATAATCTGTGATAGAGTTATTACCTTGTTTGTAACCAGCAATTTCTCGTTCAATTTGATAAATCATCGGCCCATTACTCTCCCCATAACATTGCTTCAGCTTGTCCCAAAGAGCCTTTGCATTTTTACAGAATACAAATGCATTTGAGATGTCTTTGGATATGGCGTTCAGTAACCAGGAAACGACCATACTGTCGGCGGTCAACCATTTGTCATAATCATCAGATTCCGGCGATGGTGGTTTGATTTTGCCATAGATGAATCCAAGTTTCTTCTTAGCCCGAAGAGCGATTTGAACAGATTGACTCCAGGAGAGATAATTTTGCCCCATCAGAGGCGTGTTAACAAGGCTAAATCCAGGGGCTTCAGAGTGGTTCACATGATACGGATCATCCGCATTAGTTTTGGTGTTAATTGCAGCGATAATCTTCGCTAAATCATCAGGAGACATCATCGTAGTGAGCTTGTTGGCTCTGATACCATGAAAAGGATTAAAGAAGCCAATAGAAACAATGCATAATTACGAAATAAGAGTGGAAAAATAGACTCCTTCTCCTCTGCGATATCTAAGATAGGTTACATATATATACGAAGAGCAATAATAGTGAACCTATTCTAAAGGGATTTGATTTTCAGATTCCTATTTTGTAGGGAATTTGTTTACAAGTTGGTACAAGATATATATCCTTAACAAACCTCTACAAATTTATTTCTCAAGTTATGCATTGTGGGCTGCAAACCCTATAACAATCTCCACAGAAAATGTCTCACTTTGTTTGGAACATCCAAACGACAAATTCTTTTACACAAACTCTGATTCACATTGAGTGGTGATTCCAACGAGGAGATTTGAATTCTATAACCAGATCAATGGAAATAAAATATATTTTCAAGAGAAATTTGATATTAGAAGAAATATATTTTGGAATTAAAAAATTTTAAAGTTTAACTTTTGAAAATAAAGTGCCTAATGTATTTGACTCTGTAGTTTCAGCCATTATCCTTTTGGTCTCCTGAACTAAACGGGAATTCAATCATGACCCTCCAATTCACATTTCAATAATAACTCAAATGTAAAAGTGCAGAGTCATGGTTGAATCTTATAAAATTATTTTATTTTGTTAAGAAATATAGTTATTAGTGAAATATAAAAGTGTCAAACATTATAATTGAATTCTCATAAAATTCAGGGAATCACAAGCCGAATTGATCAAAGTTCAGGATTAAAATTAGGTACTAGGCTGATAATAAAGTGAATATTTTATTTATATTTAATATAAAAACATTTTTCTTTTTTAATATTTGATCCTAATACTTTTTATTGCAATTATTAATTTAAGATATTTTAACTTGATTTTTATTTTAATTAAAAAATAATTAACCAAAAATTATTTTGTAGTAATAATATTTCTAAATAACTTTTCTTAATTTTCAGTTGTATTTTTCACGAGATAAAATTTATAAATATAAAAAAAATACTTCA
Source organism: Jatropha curcas (assembly GCF_041381405.1). Taxonomy (NCBI): domain Eukaryota; kingdom Viridiplantae; phylum Streptophyta; class Magnoliopsida; order Malpighiales; family Euphorbiaceae; genus Jatropha; species Jatropha curcas. Next base: position 16,348,137 of record NC_143155.1, read on the forward strand.
TTCAAATGATTTTTTATTTATCTCGGTGGCTTGCCTATTATTAATGTTGGACTACAATTAAGCATTGACCCAAAGTCTTCATTTTGGGTTCATTTTTAAACTTCACATGAGGATTTTATGTTATTCATGTTTGTGTTTATTGTAGGTATCATTTGAAAGATGTAGTTCTTGAAGGAGGAGTTGCATTTAACAAGGCCTATGGAATGACGCTATTTGAATACCACGGCACAGATCCAAGGTTTAATAAGGTTTTCAACGAGGGAATGTCTTACCATTCCACCATTATCATGAGAAAAATTCTTGAAACCTACAAAGGCTTTGAGGGTCTCACATCTTTAGTGGATGTGGGTGGCGGAATTGGAGCTGTACTTAACATGATTGTCACCAAGTACCCTTCGATGAAGGGTATTAACTTTGATTTGCCCCATGTAATTGAGGATGCCCCGTCTTTTCCTGGTATTCACTTAATCTCCTAATGCTTTGCACTTCAATTGGATTATAGTTTGTTTAGTTTATTTAACTCAGCGATTGTAGTTGCATTTGAAACAAAGTGACTAATGGTTAAAAAATTGTAGTTGAATTGCTGAAAGTTTAAAAATTCTAGCCGTTAATATTTAACTTGTACTATTAGGTTTAACCATAATAATTAAACCAAACAGACATTAAGTTATAGGGAATTTATTTCAATTAATCATTTGTCTCTTTTTGAACTTCTTGTGGATTGTATAATGTTAACTGGACCTTCTTAAAGTTGATTACGAGATTCTGAGATATTGAGCTGAATGTAGGTGTGGAGCATGTTGGTGGAGACATGTTTGTTACTGCACCTAAAGGCGATGCCATTTTCATGAAGGTGAGTTTGAAATATACTTTCCTTGATATTTTATTCAGATCTTTTTGTAAAAGAGAATAAATATATCATCCATATGATTTTTGATCTCGATAATATGTTTATACTTTGCAGTGGATATGTCATGACTGGAGCGATGAATATTGCTTAAAATTGTTGAAGAATTGTTACAATGCAATACCGGCAAATGGAAAAGTAATTGTGGCAGAATACATTCTTCCAGTAGCCCCAGACACTAGCCTTGCCACAAAGGCAGTCATCCACATGGATTGCTTAATGTTGGCTCACCTTCCTGGTGGGAAAGAGAGGACTGAAGAGGAATTCGAGACATTAGCTAAAGGAGCTGGATTTCAAGGTTTCCAAGTAATATGTTCTGCTTTTAATACCTATGTCATGGAATTCCTCAAGAAGGCCTAAGGGTAGTGCCCTTTTTTTTTTTTTATAATAAAAGAGAGCATAGCTCTAAGAATACATTGTTAATTTAGGGTATGAGACATCCATATTATCATTCAAAATCTAAGAGGACAGTCCTAGTGGAGGATTCAAGATGATATGGGTAGCCAATGGATAGTTCCTAGTAATCTCACATGTACTGGAAGTGAAGAAACAAATGTTGAATGGCAATGATTAGTTGTTAAAGAGCTCTAGAGGACTGAATTGTACCCTTCAAAAACTGGACCACTACTAGGCTGTCACACTCCATATGGATATTCTGTATACCAAATCTGTAGCCACTTCCAGCCCTTCCATAACAGCACAAAGCTCAGTATTAGGAACCGAGCAAGTACCAATTTTAGAGACTACCTTAAGCCATCTTTAATTATTATCCCGAAGACGACCTCCACCACATGCCAAATTTTCTAAGAGTAGTGTCTTTTGGTGTGGCCATATACTTCATATTTTGCCTTTTAATTAACTTTTTGAGGCACTAAAATCGCTTACTATATTATTTCACCCTTAACTTTAGATTTTATTGCAATTTTACTTCAATTTGACCTTTATGCCAATTTCATCCTGAACTTTGACATTTTCTTGCAATTTTACTCCAATTTGATTTTTATGCCGATTTCATCCTGAACTTTGACATTTTGTTGCAATAGCACCCTAAATTATAATTAAGACTTAAAATGAAAAAAAAAAAAGGTTCAATCTTAACTTTAGGCTTGGATTAACTTAATATATTCGTATGAGTGACGGACTTTGGGTTAATAGCTTTGCTTTAGATTTTATAACTATTTTAAAATTTATATTAAAATCAAACCATAATAAAAATTATATTTTGATTTTTTTAAAAAAATTCATATATCAAATAATTAATTTTTAAATATTACTTATTATCAATAAAAGAAAGAATTTAAAAATATTAAAAATAATAATAGGGATTGTCTTTACTATTAACCTAAACTCTCTTATTCACACAGATGTATTAAGTTAATCTAAGCTTAAGGTCAAGAGTGAATTTATTTTTTATTTACAATTTAAATCTTAATTATAATTTAGGGTACTATTGCAACAAAATGTTAAAGTTCATAGTGAAATTAGTATAGAGGTCAAATTAAAGTGAAATTGCAACAAAAAAGTAAAGTTCAAGGTGAAATTGATAAAAAGGTCAAATCAGACTGAAATTGCAACAAAACTTAAAGTTAAGGGTGAAACAATATATTAAGCCCTAAAAAATAGGTACAATTTACTCTTGTGATTAAATTTCTTTCAACTCCGTAACTAATAAGGATGGCAGTGGATCGGGTAACCATCTAAAATGCATTACGTGAATCCAATTATAATTACACGTTTAATATTAAAAATATATTTTATTCTTATTTTTATTTTTCAAAAATAAAAAACAAGTAAATATTATAAATTATTATTTTGACTTAATAAAACATATAATGTAAAATATTAAATATAAATATAACATTAATTATAATTAAAAAGATTTAAATATATAATTTTTTTTGAGAAAGATAATTATTTTAAATAATTTTAGAATATTGATTAAATGGGTAATGGATAGCGGGTACCCGAGTCTTTTAACCGAATTCAATCCAAATTTGACACAGATAATAAAAATACTATATGAATCAATTTCAAACTCGTTTATTCACTATCTGAACCAATCAAAATCAGATCGGATCCAATTGGATACTTGCGAGTCGGAAAAAATTGTCATCCCTAATAACTAATGTGCTCCTCTAAGTTTTGCAATATGTGGTCCTAATTTATAAATAAAAAATCTTGTCTCCACTTGAGTAAGTTTTAGCCAAGCACTTATTCACCTAATTAGGAAATACTCTAAAATGTTTTGAAGCATTGATGTTTCAAATAATCAAAGAGGGATATATATTATCAGGAAGACAATAAGACATTCTAGGGACATTGATTAATGTTGATGGAAAGACAAAAGGCAACCTCAAGAATCATTTGGATTTAAAAGAAACAGGTATAAGAAAATAATCAAACTTGCAAAAAGATGGCGATAATTTAAATGCTATAGCGTGTTAGACTGTGTTGTTAACCAAAAGAAACTTTTATTAATAATTAAAAATAAATGAAGTTACCTTATGCCAAGCATCTAACCTGTCCTGATGCGTAAATATTGATGATTTAATATCGAGAATGAAATGCCATGACTGCCATGTATTCTTACAACAGTTACTTCTAGTTGTAGACTATGGTTATTTTTGAATTGATCTTTATATTGTAATATCTTAGTTGAGTTCTTTCTTTAAAAATTTATATTCAAAGACAATAAAAAGAGCATAGTACATAAATTCAAAATTTGTAGCGCTAATTTCTGTAAATTGTTACTAAGTATGCATGTAGTGTCAAGTAGTTTTCGTGCTATATTGTGTCGAGTTTCCAAGTCCAATCTACTAAATAGGATCAAAATACGCATTTGGGTTTGGTTCACAGAGTAAAACACAAAACTCTACTTAAATTTTATTTTAGGATAAACTTAAGAAAAATCTATAATTGACTCCAATTTAAAAATTATGTATTAGTCATCGAAACCAAGGAGGATTTGGAGACTACATTTTCGATTTAAATAATCATTTAATTGTTCAAATTGTTAATGTTTAATCCAAATGAAAATAGAGTTTAAGATTAATGGAAAATGAATATATAAAGCGCATAAATAAAGCAATAAGGTAAAGCTGTAAATAAAACAATAAATAAAACGAATTTAGGGAGTATTATCTATACCCTCAAAATAGGAAACACTAGGCCTTAAATACCATGAAAGCCCTAAATACCTTGGCATCTTCTAAATCTCAACTTATTTTTAGAAATCTTTGACCTTAAAAAGCTTTATGAACCTTAGGTAACTTCCAATTCTCAACCTTTTGAGAAACCCTTGACCATAAAAGACCCAAGTATCTTATGAATATTCCAAATCTCAACCTTTTGAGGAACCTTTTACCTTTAACACCATGAAAGCGCTAAATATCCATCTCAACCTTTTACCTTAAACACCATAAAATTTCTAAATATCTTAGACACCTTTCAAATCTCAACTTTTTAGTAAACCATTGACCTTAAATGCCCTAAATATCTTAAATGTCCTCCAAATCTCAACAACTTGGGAAACCCTAAAAAGCTCCACCTTCTAGGAAACCTTATCCTTATAATTTAGGAAATGTCGACAGCCTAAACACTTTAGAGAACCTCATCCTTATCTTTTGGGAAACGTTATCCTAAATACCTTAGGAAATAGTCTTTACTTAAACATTCATTTTAGGTAACCTCACTTGGGGTACTCAACCTAGAAGATCTTTTTTGGAAACAGTCCTCACTTAAACATTTCCTTTTAGGTAACCCCATTTGGGGGCACTCAACCTACAAGGCTTTTTGAGAAAATGTCCTTACTTAAACACATTCTTTTAGGTAACCTTATCTGGGGCACATAACCTAAAAGACTTTTTAGGAAACCATCCTCACTTAAACACTTAGGTAACCTTCCTTGGGACACCCAATCTAAAAGACCTTTTTGGTAAAATTGTTCTCACCTAGCCACTGCCTTTTAGGCAAATGTTACCTTAAACAATACCAATACCACTTGGTAAAACTTTACCCTAAATACTAATACCACTTGGTAAAGTGTTTGCTTAAATTATCCATGCATTTTGGGTAACCTTTTATATGTTGGCTTCTATCGCCAAGCTCTACGGGATGTAGAACGAGCCAAACTCCTATGTATTGAAATCATACCCGAAGCTAAAAAGAGTATATATTCAAAAGACAACCTTGTCCAAATAAGCCCTTACATCCTAAAACACCCCTATTATCAAAGCTCATACATGTAAGTACCACCCATCCTATATGCTTGAATAAACCTAATCCACTTGTCAATGTTTCCATAAAGGTATTAGTGGCTCTCAGTAATTCTGAAATAAAAATGATTGTTTCTCTCCTTATTGAACAAAAGGAATCATTTGAAACTACCTTGGCTCTTGTGCTTAACAAACTACACCTGTTCATTATTGAAGAAGCTAAGGGTAGGGTCTAATAAGTTGTTACCACCCATTATCCTACCACCTTGAATAGAGGAAATTTCTCAGCTTTGAACCCTATAAATGCGAATGATCAAATCTCGTAATACATACTCATTAATTCACGATGCTTATTGAAAAGTAGAAGTATTGCTTCAAAAATAAATCAAGCTACCATTACTAAAAAAAATCCACTAGGACTTATATTGGTTTAGGCCTGCCACTAAGCATGATATATTAAAAAGCATAATTGGATTCCACATAATGGAAATGAATGCTCATTGCTCGTATAATTGGATTATACTAGGATGTAATGAGTATACCATTGGTTAGAGAGAAAGAAAATTTTGAAAGTTCATATTTTTAGGCTCTCACCAATCTTCCTAACTTTTGATGTGTCCTAAGACATTCATGTCCTTCACAAATAATAGAGCTCCAAGGATTGGAAAACATCTCCTTTGCATGCTGTAGCAGATCTTTAATGCTCATTCTATCCATAAACATCCCTTCCTTAATAGGAATCTGAGGACGTCGGATTTTTCCCAAAAGATTGGAAAGAATTGAATCGAATGGGCTTCATTTATTTTATTTATTAAAATGGTTTTCTCTTTACTAAACCCATTTAATCCTTGGAAAAAGGTTCTCTTACTTTTGTAAGAGTTTTATTTTAGAGTCGCCACTTTTATTAGGGAAAATTTCTCGAATTAGTCGATTCTTTGGAATCGACTATTCCGGTTTTAAACTAGAGATAGGGTCTGGGAGTTAGGTACGAAATAGGAAGGTGTTAGGCAACCATTTCGCCCAGCTAAGCCGGCCTCCTCTTTGTCCATTAACTCACAATAATTTATTGATGTAATTAACTAAAAATTTAGATGTAAAACCTTTTATGCATTTTAGAAAACATGTCAAACACACATTCAATCTCATCCGTACAATATGAAATAAACCATCCAAAAAAGGGGAAGTGAGGAGAATAGAATACAAACCAATGTAATTATTACAATCTACCCTCAAACCCTCCAAATTTCCCAAACCCAATCTATCTATTACAAGAAAGCTTTAAAAGGAATCCTTATAGACCCTTTACATTTTGCAATAAAACTTAAATCAAAAAAGAAAAACCAAACCACAAACATAAATAATAACAAATATTCACAGAATTATATATTAATTTCAAGATCACAACATAATCAATCATCTAACAAGCATGAATATGATCAATGTAAATGATACAAGATTAATAAATAATGAGTTAGCACAATAACATTGAATATTAAACTAAATAACAAGAATTTAAAGGACAAAAATAATAAAGAATAGAAATAATAAAGTGCTATTAAAGCAAATGACAATAATTAAATGACAGAAATTTAAAGGTTTTAACAAGATTTGAGCTCTTGATCTTGATGTTCATCCTAGAAGTATGAATAAATCCACCAATCATTGCTCTTTATCATGTTTCATTTGTTTATTTGATCCATATATGACCTTATACGCATCACGAATCTTTTATGCCACAAGGAAGTGGCGCACGCCACTACTGTTGGCCTCGCGCTACAGAGGTGCAGAAGCCCCTGTTTGGTTGATCCTACGTTCGCCTCACAAAAAGATCCAGAAATGGTATTTTAAACGCCGAAAAAGCAAAGAAAAAGATGAAAAAAGCATTTAAAGGTTCTCAGGAACTGCCTTTTGTGATTTCTCTGATGATTGCTCAAAAATGGATGAAAGGAAACCCAACACTTAATCCTTGATCCAAAAATCCAAGATTTGGGATTAGAGTTTGTGTTTTTAGGATTCTAGATTGTCTACAGGGGTTTTTTTTTATTGATTAACAACAAGTTCTCAACCAAAGTCCAAGCTGTAACACAAGTTGCCTTTAGATTTCTTAAGTTGAGTTTTCAAAATGCAAGAATTTCCCCTTGTTTCTAAAAGAATTCCCTTTTAACACACCTCCAATGCCTATTTATAGGCAAATAAGGGTGGGTTGGCCCTATTTTAGGGTCGACGTGGCAAAAATACCACTGTCAAGCCCCGTAATAAGACCGGGTCCACTTTTACAAAATCAGACTATATAGCTGTGAACCCCTCCCCCCGAATACATAAGCATGTGATGCATATGATGAATGAGAAGAAATGCACGTGAGTGTGTGAGTCGCCACCTTGTTTAATTATTTTAGGGTAAACTAGGAAAAAACCCTGAATGACTCCAATTTTAATTAACCTAGTTACTAGATTAATTATCCCAATGATTAAGGCACAATCTACGAACCCGAGATGGATCCCGAGACTATGTCATGCTGATGAACTAACCGATGAATGAATGTTTTGCAGGGTGAATGATGTAATTCGATCAAATGAAATGTTTTAAGTGATTTCGACTTGCCGCCCGGGGTGAAATCCCGAACGTGCCTACGTACTTCCATTTGAATGGAAGATCAAAGTCAACGTAGTTCGATAGGCCTCTTTTAGAGGGCTTTGAATGATATGCTTAATGCATGGGTGTGTGTATGCTTAGTGCATGATTTTGTGTATGCTTTGTGCATGAGTGTGTATGCTTTGTGCATGATTTTGTATGCTTTTGTGCATAAGTGTGTATGCTTTGTGCATGAGTGTGTGTATGCTTTGTGCATGAGTGTGTGTATGCTTTGTGCATTTTGTTTAGGCATTTTGCCAAAAATGTTGATTTTGAGGCATTTGTGCCAAAATGGTTCATTTAAACGATTTGTCGCTTAAAAGATTGATTTTATGGTTTTAAACCGAAAATGGTTGATTTTAAGGCATTTTGCCAAAAATGTCGATTTCAAGCGATTTGTAGCTAAAATGGTTGATTTTACGGTTTTAAACCGAAAGTGATTGATTTTAAGGCATTTTGCCAAAAGATTGATTTTAAGCGATTTGTCGCTAAAATGGTTGATTTTAGGCCTTTGGCCGAAAATTGGTTCATTTTAAGGCATTTTGCCAAAAATGTCGATTTTACGGCTTTGAGCCGAAAATGTGTTGATTTTAAAGGCATTTTGCCAAAAATGTCGATTTTAAGCGATTTGTCGCTAAAATAATTGATTTTAGGCCTTTGGCCAAAAGTTGTTGTTTTAGGCAATTGGTCTACCAAAATGTGCGATTTAGGCGATTGTCGCCAAAATGGTTGATTTTGAGGCCTTTGGCCAAAATGGTTCAATTCTACGACTTTTAGTCGAAAAAGATTGATTTTAAGGCGTTTCGCCAAAATGGTTCGGTTTTACAACTTTTAGCCGAAAAAGGTTGATTTGTAGGCATTTTGCCAAAAAAATGTTGATTTAGGCTTTTAGTCACAATTATTGATTAATTGGACTTAAGCCGGATTTGTTCGAAATAAGGCAGTTGAACCGTAGTTATTAATTAACTAGGCTCTTTTAGCCAATATTGTCGGATTCAAACTTTAATACCACGATTATTGATTAACCGGGCATTTGAGCTTAATCAAATTAATTTAAGACGGTTTATTTGTCTAAATGATGATGTGAATGCGTTTATGCAATTATAGAATTATTAAGAGTAGAAAAGAAGTATGCATGAAGTGCTAAAATTAAATAGGCAGAGTTTCGTTTACGTACCTGATTTAATCGTCGACCACTTCTTAACTCCAGGTTAAGCTCCTCGTTTAGGTATATTAATTAATTTTTTAATTTTATTTAATTTTAGTGGTCAAATATCACAATAAAAATGCAATAAAAATTAAATTAAAATGCAAAAAGCGGTAAAGAAAACGCAAGGAGCGTGAGAGGGAGAAGGATTCGTCCGTCAAAACAGACAAGGCGTGTCAAAATTGGACTGAAAATGGCCTATTTATAGGCCATTTTCGGGTCCAGGGCGGCAGGTGCCGCCCAAGAGGCTGGGCGGCAGGTGCCGCCCATGCTAGGCGGCAGCTGCCGCCTGGGAGGGCGGCAGGTGCCGCCCAGTCGGTGGGGCGGCAGGAGCCGCCGTGTCCGGCGGCCGGCGCCGCCGTAGCTAGTGGTGGCCACCATGTCTCGCTCCGGGAGCTTTTTTGGGAGTTTCCGACCTCCAAAAATCATTCCGGGACCGGTTCTGCGATCCTCGTGAAATTCCGGACGTTTCAAGTACCATATTGACATATTTCCAATAAATGTCCAAAATGGCCTCCGGTCCGGCCGGACTGTTTGCAAAGTTGCTGCAGCAAAGTCAAATTTACTGTAGCAAAGTCAAACTAATTGGCATGGCACTGTAGCAGCGTGTTTTCCTCCATTTAAAGAGTTTCACATGCCACCAACAACATGAGAAGCCTCAAAATTTGAGTATTCACAGTTGCCCCCCACTGGCTATCATAAAAATGATTTATGAGAGCCAGTGGTTGTCTGATGGAGCAAATTTTGAAGGCGAAAACTCGGACCTTGGGCCAAATTGGGATTGTGGGGCCTTAGGCTGAGTTGTGAATTTTCGGACCCTAGGCCGAGTTTTGAATTTCGGGCCTTAGGCCGAATTGTGAATTTTCAGGCCTCTGCGGCCGAATGTGATTTTTCGGACCTCTGGGGCCTAAATGTGATTTTTCGGGCCTCTGTGGCCTGAAATTTGATTTGTCGGGCCTTTGTGGCCTAAATGTGATTTTTCGGGCCTCTGGGGCCTGAATGTGATTTTTCGGGCCTCTGTGGCCTGAATTGTGATTTTTCGGGCCTCTGTGGCCTGAATTGTGATTTTTCGGGCCTCTGTGGCCTGAATGTGATTTTTCGGGCCTCTGGGGCCTGAATGTGATTTTTCGGGCCTCTGGGGCCTGAATGTGATTTTTCGGGCCTCTGGGGCCTGAATGTGATTTTTCGGGCCTCTGTGGCCTGAATTGTGATTTTTCGGGCCTCTGGGGCCTGCATGTGATTTTTCGGGCCTCTGTGGCTTGAATGTGATTTTTCGGGCCTCTGTGGCCTGAGTTGTGATTTTTCGGGCCTCTGTGGCCTGAATTGTGATTTTTCGGGCCTCTGTGGCCTGAATGTGATTTTTCGGGCCTCTATGGCCTGAGTTGTGATTTTTCGGGCCTCTGTGGCCTGAATTGTGATTTTTCGGGCCTCTGCGGCCTGAATGTGATTTTTCGGGCCTCTGGGGCCTGAATTGTGATTTTTCGGGCCTCTGGGGCCTGATTGTGATTGTTGGGCCTCTGCGGCCGAATGTGATTTTTATTTTATTATTATTATTATTTTTTTTTTTATTTTTATGAAATGATCAAATGCATGGAATTATATTTGCAACTTAAAGATGTTTTAGCCTCTTTGAGGAGTTAAAAAGAAATTTTGCCTCTTAGAGGACTTGAAAAGATGTTTTGCCTCTTAGAGGGCTCGAAAAGAGATTTGTTTTTTTTTTTTTTTTTTTTTGTCTTTGAGAACCAAGGGTCCACCTAAAGTCGAAATGATCAAATGGCTTGGTTTTGGATGAAGAATGGTTGGCTATTGGTTAGGGTTTCACCCTAGGTTTTATGTAAAAAAAAGGTCGACGATAGTTGGGTTTCACCCTGGGTTGTGTATGTTAACACTTGCCCCTGAATCCGACCTGGAGGATTTCGCCCCCTGTTTGATGCCTTTATTAGCTGAAATAGAATTTCTTCTTAATGAAAGACTAGAAATTCCGTGATTACTTCTGTGATGGGAGAATGGTGAAGGTTCTTATCACTTCTTGCCCCCAGAATGGTGCTGACCACGGAATACTTCAAAACATTGGTGTTGTACTTGTCCAATCGATTGAGGAATCAAAGAGAACAAAGCCACTTATATGACTCGAGGAAACAGACAATGTTGATGACATCGCTCGTCTGAAAGGATCGAAGAAACGATGGTCCGAGTGGAGACGAGGTATTAAAGAATTACCTCTCAACGATTATGTTTGACATTTTTAGGGTTGTTTTGGAAACCCCGGGGATTGACATTTTCCTCTTTTTTTTTTTTTTTTGTTTTTTTTTTTTTTTTTTTTTTTTTTGAGGAATGACTCAAAGAGTGACGCTTTCAAAATGAACTTTTGAGAATGACTCAATTTTTTGTGACTCCTTGTGGAATGACCACTGGTGATGGAGACTTGATTTTTTTTTTTTTTTTTTTTTTTTTTACCTAGTAGCCGCCCTTTCGGGTTTTCGACTCTAGCAGGCTCTTTGCCCTAACTTTTGCCTAGACCGCCCTTTCGGGTTTTCAGCCTAGCGGGCTCAATTCTTGCCTGAAGCCGCCCTTTCGGGTTTTCAACTCCAGCTTTTATTTTTCTTTTCTTCTCTTCTTTTTTTTTTATATATTTTTTATATATTTTTTATATTGGCAAAGAGAAAATGCTTTTTATGATGCAAACTTATGTTTGTGACCGCGCCTTTGTGGCTGCCTACGTATCTCCAAGAACTCTTCGGGGGATGGGGAGAATCAGGTCTTTCGTAGTTCCTTCCGGGATGCGGACTTCATGCTCGACTTAGTGCGGAATTCATCTCCGGCTTGATTTCTTTGCGGGATTTCTTCCCGGCTTGATGTCTTTGCGAGATTCCTTCCCAGCTGGACGTCTTTGCAGGATTTCCTTCCAGACTTGATGTTGATGCAGAATTCATTTCTGTCTTGATTTCTTCGCAGGATTCTTTCCCGGCTTGGTGCAGAATTTATTTCCGACTTGGTGCGGAATGACTTGCTGTTGGGGCAAAATTTAATTCCGACTTGATGCTGATTGTGGAATTCATTTCCGATCTGATTGTTGATGCAGAATTCATTTCTGACTTGATTTCTTCGCGGGATTCCTTCCCGGCTTGATGTCTTTGCGGGATTCCTTCCCGGCTGGATGTGGATGCAGAATTCATTTCTGACTTGATTTCTTTGCGGGATTCCTTCCCGGCTTGATGTCTTTGCGGGATTCCTTCCCGACTTGATGTTGATGCAGAATTCATTTCTGGCTTGATGTCTTTGCGGGATTCCTTCCCGACCGGATGTCTTTGCGGGATTCCTTCCCGACTTGATGTCTTTGCGGGATTCCTTCCCGATTTGATGTTGATGCAGAATTCATTTCTGACTTGATTTCTTCGCGGGTTACCTTCCCGGCTTGATGTCTTTGCGGGATTCCTTCCCGACTTGATGTCTTTACGGGATTCATTCCTGACTTTGATGATGTTGAATCAACTTATTGACTCGAGCTCGCATGATAGTGATGACCCTAGGCGAATCTGGCTGTGTTGTTGTAGCAGTTTTACCACTGGTTGACTGAAATATGACTTGTATTCATCACAAAGAGTTTTGAATACCCACATTGTGGTGGTAACTTGAGTGGCTTGAGTGTTGAAGAAGCTTTTATGCTTTGAGTTTATGGCTTCGCCATGTTTGAATTCTTGAGGTTAATTCGATTCATTTTCTTGAACTTCATCTTCCTCTGAATTTGAAACTTATTTCCTCAATGGTTCTCCTCTCCATAAGGAATTTTGAGGAGACTCTTCCTTTTTCTTGTTTTGAGAAATGATCCTTGTTTATAAGGACATTTGTATTTGTGCCATTTTTGGTGCTTGATTTTCAAGGTGTTTGTTGTCATCCAATTTGTGGAAATGACTACTTTTAACTTGCTTTTTCAAAATGTGAGCAGCCGCTTGGTCTTTGTCCTTATGGCTGAAATGATTTGTCCTCTACCCTTGATGGGCTTGAATTTGTCGGAGAGTTTGTAGTTGACCCGTTTTGGACAACTTGATTTCCTGTAGCTTTGATTTCTTTCTTTTGTGCAGAAGTTCCTTTTGACCCATTTTTTTTCTTTTTGCTTTGTTTGCTTCCTTTTGACCAGGGGTTCCTTTTGTCCCGTTTTTCCTTTTGCTTACTTAGAAGCAGCCTCTCCATAAAGAATTTCGAGGCAACTTGATTCTGAGATGACTTGAGTAGTGTATGGATAGCATTGCGACTTCGTGCAGACCCAACCCAATTCCAAGCATAACTTCTTTATTCTGTTGCTTTTAAGCTCAAAATTCAGACACCTCTCTATCGGAGCATCTTCCATCCTTGGGTTTTCGGAGAAACCATTCTGGCCCTAACCCCTTCAATCGGCTTTGTCTCGGTACTGTTTGAAGTCTTGCGTACCCTTTGCTGGATCCTTTCCATGATTACCCTTCAAAACTTCCCCTTTGATGGTGCTTCTTAAGATGCCCCCAGCTTTGATTGATGCAGAGCAAATGAATGGATGAATGCATTTTTCTTTGCCAATTTTTATTATCTTTTTTTTTTATCATCATTTTTTTTTATTATTTTTTTTGATTTTTTTTTTGTGCTTTCACAGGAAAAGATAGAGAGAGAGTATAAACATGATTGGAACGTAAACTGATCCCTTTTTATTGATAAGACAAAATTCGTGTACAAAAGACACTTAGATTTACAAATTTGAATTGAATGAAAACTTGAATGGAAATGAAAATGAAAAGAAAAAAGAAACTAGGCCCTAAAAGATAGACTCAAGGTGGACTATGATGGACTAGGATCGGATTGACTGTAGTGACTTTGTTCTTCTTGATGCTTCAATCAATCAGACATGTTGTTGTTGGTCTTGAACAATTCTTTTGTTCTTTTGGAGGTTTGATCTCAACCTTCTCGGACACAAACTTCATTCATTTCTAAGAAAAGTTCGAAAGGATCGAACGATTCTTGTTCAGCATTTTTTTTTTTGCATTAATCCCATGGTTAGGCAAGGGATTGGTTGATGTTCAGCTTGCTCTTGGGGATGATGGACCCATTGTCAACCAGGTCTTGTAGACGATTTTTCAAAGTCCAGCATGATTCGGTCTTATGCCCCTGTCCTTGATGGTACTCATAGTATTCATTGGCTTTGAAATTCCGGGGCAGGGGGTTTGGTAATGGCCTTGCTTCTAAGGGCTTCAGTAAACTTGCTTTCACTGCTTCTCGGAACACCAAAAGGATTGGCATGCCGAGATCAGTATATTGCCTCCTTGGCTGATTGTTTCCCAAATTCCCAACACGTAAAGGATTCGTGGGGATTATACTGGCTATTTCATTTGTCTCACTGGACCCAGCATGATTCTGCTTCTTGTATGAGTCTTCTTTGAGCTGACCCAACTGGATTAAGTCTTCCACCTTAGTTGCAGTCGCAATGAGTGATTGGAACGTAGGCAAGTACTGTGTTTGAAGCTGTGACTGGTAGACAGGCAGTAAATTCTTGATTATTATGTCAACTTGTTCCTGTTCAGAGGGTCGGTTGATCATTTGAGCAGCTTTGGCTCTCCACCTCGAAAGGAACGAGGAGAAGGGCTCATTGTTCTTTTGTTTAGTGGTTTCTAGCTCCCTCCGGGTAACATCCACTTCGATATTATAATGGTATTGCGTGTTGAAAGCATTGCATATGTCCTCCCAATTCTTCATTTTGGAACGATCCAAGCTTACAAACCATCTTAATGCAGCACCAGTCAAAGATTGTTGAAACAACTGAGCAAGGAGCTCGCTGTTCAGGCCAAAGGGGTTGAGGGCACCCACATACATTCTCAGGTGCGTTTTGGGACAAGTGATTCCGTCAAACTTATCCATGTTGGGAATTTTGAATTTTGTTGGCAGTCTCGCTTCGGGGAACAAAGACAAGGAGTCCATGTCCACCACTTCCTTGTGTGTTTTAAGGGCAGTAATAGACCTTTCCAACAATTCCAGTTTTTCTTTCATTTTCTGAGTTTCCAGCTCAGAAGCAGTTCTGGGGGGCATGTCATCCAAGTTAGGGTTTGAGGATGCAGGTGCAGCACCAGGTCCTTGATTGGAGGTAGCAAGTCCACTTCCCCCAGCTGAAGCCCCATTTCCATTACCACTACTTAGTTCAGCTATTAGGGCAGTCCTTTGTGCAGCTAAGGCCTCATTCATTCTGGCCTCCATTCTGGCTTCCAATTGTTCCATGAGGGTTCGGATGTCAGACAGTGATGCCATTGGTGCAGTTGGGGTTGTTGGACTTGTAGGTGAGAGCTCAGTTGGTGTTTCGGGTACAGGTGGTCTTTGGAGGGGTACCTGTGAAAGGACATAGTCAGAATGATTAGACTATCCTATATAAGGTGTGAGATAGTGTGAGACAGGGTAGTGTATGGGTAAGGTATTTGGACTTAACCCTTGTGATGTGGGGTGGTATGACCAAACAATGTAGGGTAGTGTTGGTAGGCTAGGACACCTAGGATAGGACCCAATGGGACGTGATATGTAAGGTAGAGTGCTTAGGGCTGGACACCTCGACTTTTCGAAAGGCCCTAAGTTCTCAAAAAAAAAAAATTTTTTTTTTTTGGGCCTTAGGGGCCAAAATGTGAATTTTTGGGCCTTTGAGGCTAACATGTGAGTTTTTGAGCCTTTGGGGCCAAATTGGAATTTTTTGGGCCTTTGGGGCCAAATTGATAATTTTTGGGCCTTTATGGCCAAAATGTGAATTTCTGGGCCTTTGGGGCCAAAATGTGAATTTCTGGGCCTTTGGGGCCAAAATGGGCATTTTTGGGTCTTATGGGCCAAATTGGGCATTTTTGGGCCTTTAGGGCCAAATTGAGAATTTTTAGGCCTTTGGGGCCAAATTGGAAATTTTAAGGCCTTTGGGGCCGAATTGGAAATTTTTGGGCCTTAGGGGCCGAATTGGAAATTTTTGGGCCTTAGGGGCCGAATTGAAAATTTTTGGGCCTTCGGGGCCGAATTGGGAATTTTTGGAAATTTTTTGGGCCTTAGGGGCCAAGTTGGAAATTTTAAGGCCTTTGGGGCCAAATTGGAAATTTTTGGGCCTTTGGGGCCGAATTGGAAATTTTTAGGCCTTTGGGGCCAGGGTGGGAATTTTTGGAAATTTTTTGGGCCTTAGGGGCCAAGTTGGAAATTTTAAGGCCTTTGGGGCCAAATTGGAAATTTTTGGGCCTTTGGAGCCGAATTGGAAATTTTTGGGCCTTTGGGGCCGAATCGAAAATTTTTGGGCCTTTGGGGCCAAATCGGGAATTTTTGGGCCTTTGGGGCCGAATTGGAAATTTTTAGGTCTTAGGGACCAAAATGTGATTTTTCAGCTTTGAAATGGAATGAGTTTTTTTTTTTTGTGAAGTATGGGATGAATGCGTGAATGCGCACAACATCACGTCATAATCTGTTTAATGATATGATTCACATCATTGGGTGCATACAGTCCTAAAGGATAGGTTCTATAGGCTATGACACAAATAGAGAATCGGCTTATTAAGGGACCCTTGAACCTTGAGCATGGATATACCTAACCACATGTGAAACAAAGAGTTTCGCGTGGGTCCAACGGTACGCATACTCATGTGCCACCCCCAAAAGGATTAGGGATGGTTTGCGGTAACAGGGAGGACGCTTTGGCTGTCCGTCGACATAATCAAAGACACCTGCCGATCAGCGCTACTTGCTATCCAGACTCAGAAGCTTGAACAGAAAGAGAAGAAATTCATTTGAGATTCATTTTTTATGCAATGGAGAAAAAGATTCTCAATCGTGCAAATAAATCAACAAGTTTTAATGTTTTAATCACGCTTTACGATTAAGTCCAAATTTCCTGATCAAGTATTCTTAAAGAAAGAACACTCGATTCGTGCTATGATATCCTGCAAAACAAGGCATAAAATAATACCCTAAAGAAAGGCAGGTTAGTTTACACAGCAATTGTAGTCCACTTTTATGCAAAAAGATTACATAATTAATTTTCCCCAGTGAAGTCGCCAAACTGTGAACCCCTCCCCCCGAATACATAAGCATGTGATGCATATGATGAATGAGAAGAAATGCACGTGAGTGTGTGAGTCGCCACCTTGTTTAATTATTTTAGGGTAAACTAGGAAAAAACCCTGAATGACTCCAATTTTAATTAACCTAGTTACTAGATTAATTATCCCAATGATTAAGGCACAATCTACGAACCCGAGATGGATCCCGAGACTATGTCATGCTGATGAACTAACCGATGAATGAATGTTTTGCAGGGTGAATGATGTAATTCGATCAAATGAAATGTTTTAAGTGATTTCGACTTGCCGCCCGGGGTGAAATCCCGAACGTGCCTACGTACTTCCGTTTGAATGGAAGATCAAAGTCAACGTAGTTCGATAGGCCTCTTTTAGAGGGCTTTGAATGATATGCTTAATGCATGGGTGTGTGTATGCTTAGTGCATGATTTTGTGTATGCTTTGTGCATGATTTTGTGTATGCTTTGTGCATGAGTGTGTATGCTTTGTGCATGATTTTGTATGCTTTTGTGCATAAGTGTGTATGCTTTGTGCATGAGTGTGTGTATGCTTTGTGCATTTTGTTTAGGCATTTTGCCAAAAATGTTGATTTTGAGGCATTTGTGCCAAAATGGTTCATTTAAACGATTTGTCGCTTAAAAGATTGATTTTATGGTTTTAAACCGAAAATGGTTGATTTTAAGGCATTTTGCCAAAAATGTCGATTTTAAGCGATTTGTCGCTAAAATGATTGATTTTAGGCCTTTGGCCAAAAGGTGTTGTTTTAGGCAATTGGTCTACCAAAATGTGCGATTTAGGCGATTGTCGCCAAAATGGTTGATTTTGAGGCCTTTGGCCAAAATGGTTCAATTCTACGACTTTTAGTCGAAAAAGATTGATTTTAAGGCGTTTCGCCAAAATGGTTCGGTTTTACGACTTTTAGCCGAAAAAGGTTGATTTGTAGGCATTTTGCCAAAAAAATGTTGATTTAGGCTTTTAGTCACAATTATTGATTAATTGGACTTAAGCCGGATTTGTTCGAAATAAGGCAGTTGAACCGTAGTTATTAATTAACTAGGCTCTTTTAGCCAATATTGTCGGATTTAAACTTTAATACCACGATTATTGATTAACCGGGCATTTGAGCTTAATCAAATTAATTTAAGACGGTTTATTTGTCTAAATGATGATGTGAATGCGTTTATGCAATTATAGAATTATTAAGAGTAGAAAAGAAGTATGCATGAAGTGCTAAAATTAAATAGGCAGAGTTTCGTTTACGTACCTGATTTAATCGTCGACCACTTCTTAACTCCAGGTTAAGCTCCTCATTTAGGTATATTAATTAATTTTTTAATTTTATTTAATTTTAGTGGTCAAATATCACAATAAAAATGCAATAAAAATTAAATTAAAATGCAAAAAGCGGTAAAGAAAACGCAAGGAGCGTGAGAGGGAGAAGGATTCGTCCGTCAAAACAGACAAGGCGTGTCAAAATTGGACTGAAAATGGCCTATTTATAGGCCATTTTCGGGTCAAGGGCGGCAGGTGCCGCCTGCCTCGGCGGCAGCTGCCGCCCAAGAGGCTGGGCGGCAGGTGCCGCCCAGTCGGTGGGACGGCAGGTGCCGCCCATGCTGGGCGGGTGCTGCCGCCCAGGCGGTGGGGCGGCAGGTGCCGCCCATGCTGGGCGGCAGGAGCCGCCGTGTCCGGCGGCCGGCGCCGCCGTAGTTGGTGGTGGCCACCATGTCTCGCTCCGGGAGCTTTTTTGGGAGTTTTCGACCTCCAAAAATCATTCCGGGACCGGTTCTGCGATCCTCGTGAAATTCCGGACGTTTCAAGTACCATATTGACATATTTCCAGTAAATGTCCAAAATGGCCTCCGGTCCGGCCGGACTGTTTGCACAGTTGCTGCAGCAAAGTCAAAGTTACTGTAGCAAAGTCAAACTAATTGGCATGGCACTGTAGCAGCGTGTTTTCCTCCATTTAAAGAGTTTCACATGCCACCAACAACATGAGAAGCCTCAAAATTTGAGTATTCACAATAGCACGCAAAACAAAGCGATTCACCAAGAAGTGTTCTCGGCGGGCCCAATGCACTTCTCGGGCTCGATTTCGTCATGAAACGCCTGGTAACCTTAAAAAGTAAAAATGGTTAAACACATTGGTAATCTCAGTGACGGACCATCGGTCCAAAACCACGGCGATTTGGAACCCTGATCCAATTTTATGAAAAAAAATAGTGTATCATCACTGAAGCTTTTAAGAACAAAATTTAAGCGTCTACAATTTGCCCCCATTTTGATAATATTTTTATTTTCCAAGTAAAATGTCATCAAAGTGTAAAGTAGACGCATAAGTAAGAAAATACTTACCTGGTTTGCATGACACGCATGACTCTGATGGATGAGATGCGCTAGCTTGGCGGCTTTGGTCTGAGAATTCTCCACTTCGAGAGGTTCCGGGGTTTGCCACTTCAGACTGCTTGAATGGATGAATGGGTGCGATACTTAGACCGACTCGGTTGGTGAAAATTGAAATTAGATGCGCCACACGAGCGGCTTTCGGGGTGCGCCACTTTGGACGATTTCAACGGGTGAATGGGTGCGATACTTTGACCGACTGGGTTATTGAAAAGTGGAATAAGATGCGTCACACAGGTGACTTCCGGGGTGCGCCACTTTGGACGGATTCAACAGATGAATGGGTGGAATTCTTTGACCGACCTAATTGGTGAAAAGCAGAATGAGATGCGCCACACGGGACGGCTTCAGGGGTGTGATACTTCGACGGACCTAGTTGGTGAAAAGCGGAATGAGATGCACCACATGGGCAGCTTTCGAGGTGTACCACTTCGGACAGCTTAAACAAACGAATTAGTGCGACACTTCGACCAACCCAGTTAGTGAAAAGAGGAATGAGATATGCCACATGGGCAACTTTCAGGGTTTGCCACTTCAAACGGCTTTCAGGTTATGCCACTTCAGACGGCTTTAACAAACGAATGGGTGCAATACTTCAACCAACTCGATTAGTGAAAAGCAAAATGAGTTACGTCATATGGGCGACTTCTGGGGTGCGCCACTTCCGACGGCTTCAACGGATGAATGGGTGTGATACTTCGACAAGACTCGGTTGGTGAAAAGCGAAATAAGATGTGCCACACGGGTGGCTTCCAGGGTGTGCCACTAGGACGGCTTTAATAGATGAATGGGTGCGATAGTTCGACCGACTTGGTACCATTGCGGCATTTGACGGTGGGCGAATTGTGTCAAGGTGGCTGTTGACGACTTCCACAGCTATCTTGCACCTGTTGACGGCTTTAATTGGGCTACTCCACTTCGAGAGGGGCGTCACTTCGAACGGCTTAAACTAGGCTGCTCCACTTTGGGAGGTTCCTGCAAAACACTACTTGCAACATAAGGGAAAAAGAGGCTCTCCAGCCAATTATGGTTAGAAATTCTGTGATTAGCCTCGGAAAAGTGTGTGCACGTGACACGTGATTTTGGCATAAAAATTTGTGAATTCATGTGAGTTTGCATGTATTAGTGTGTAAATTTGATTATTCGTGAATTTGTGTGAGTTTATTGAAAATTGTGCCGCGGTACACAAAACAAGATAACTTACCTTTGCCCAGTGGTGTGTTGCCCCAGCTTAGGCGATTAGCCATTGACTGGTTGCCGACTAAGTATGAAAATGGATGCAGCAGGTGGGCCTTTGGCTCTAATTAGGCCCGGAGGCTTAGTCGGGCCCATAAGCCTACTTTTTCTTATAAAAGTTAAAAGTGACACTCATTTGTCTCTTTTAACCT
Organism: Jatropha curcas; assembly: GCF_041381405.1. Classification (NCBI taxonomy): domain Eukaryota; kingdom Viridiplantae; phylum Streptophyta; class Magnoliopsida; order Malpighiales; family Euphorbiaceae; genus Jatropha; species Jatropha curcas. Next base: position 16,368,933 of record NC_143155.1, read on the forward strand.
AACTTTCAAACTTCTTTTCCCTCAAATTCTCTCTTTGCTTCTTCTTGCAACCTAAACTCATGACTACTGAGAATGTCGCGGACTGGCTGCGAAGTGATGCAGTGATCGACCCCGTGACTCGTCCTATGAGCCACAGCATGAAGCTTCGAAAATTTATTCCGGATGCAGGGACTAGGATCAATCTGTGACACGATTTGTTGTCGCACATCTATTAGGGCTTAACCCAGGTATTTTAGGACCTTTCTTTTTATTTTTCTTGCATTATTAGGACTAAAAACATGTAGATATCATGTTAGGAATAAAAAATAAAGTTGGATTTTACCTTTTTTGGCAATTTTTGGGTTTCTTTATTTGTGGCATGCGCTGTGGCATGCGCCACATCTCTGCAAACTAGTTTTCTTCTACTGGTTTGTGTCGTGCTCTACAGTGCTAGTGGCGCACGCCATTTGAGTAGTGCCTTGCACCACGGTAGCTTGTGGAACACCCTTCTTTGGTATTTTTGTCACTTTTCTTCTGTTTATCAGCAAGAAAACATAAAAACATGTGCCTTCGCACTTTATTAACATTCTTACATTGTTTTATTTTTGTAGAAGAGCGCGAAGCACAGAAAGTCGAGCGGTAACACGTATGCAGCTGGCTAGTGGTTAAGTCAACTACCTCCTTGAGTTCAGGACTGAGTTTGGGAGGCAGGATTTGGCTGCTTCATCGACACACTACCTTGGATGCAGGGGCGAACAATCCCTGCTAGCATTATGGCGCTTATGGAGCGATGGATGGATACTACCCACACTTTCCATCTACCCTTTGGCGAGATGACAATCACGCTGGTGGATTTTGTTGCCATTATTGGACTACCTTTTGGAGGGTGGTTTCTTGTATTTGATGCCTCGCTGAGGACTCTAAATCAACAGGGTTTGTGAGAGAGTCTTCGAGCTACATTTGGCATGGAGCCTACCATTTCCGACAAGAGGGTACGGTATGAGAACATTATCTCCCATTATGAGGACATGCCTCAGGATCTTGTAACTGAGATGGACATGGATGTGGGAGCTTGAGGTTTTCTGATTTGCCTGTTGTCGACTACCTTATTCACAAATCATGGTAACAGCACGGACTTCTACCCCCACTACAAGACTTAAAAATGACTAGGCAATTTAATTGGGGTGCTGCCGCCTTGTCATATCTGTATTGTGGCATGGATTTGTACGCCCGTTGGAGAGCACTCGAAGGTCAGCTATCAGTGAGCCATTGAGGTATTTGTTTTAACTATTCTCTTTCTTCCATGGTTTTATTCTTTTCGCCTTATTTATTCTTGTCTTATTTACAGTATAGATTTGGGCTTATGAGCACCGTGTCCTCCCTATACCGAGGTTACATGGCTTCGAGGATGACACTAGCGCACCATCCCTCCCTCGAGGCTGGGCATCGAAGTTCAACCGAAAGTATGCATACACCACATTAGAAATCTCGGTGTTCCAACAGCTCTTAAACGGCCTGACTTGGGACTGGATAAGTGTGCAACTTCACATTATTTTCGATCTTTTTCTTTTTCTCTCTTTTCTTTTTTTCTCATTTTTGTTTTTCTTTTGTCTTATTCTTTCTCTTTTTTTGTTTTTTTTATAGATGATGAAGTACCCGTGGGACAATGTAGCTGATTACCTCGATTTCATTCAGGCTACCATCATGTACCAGCAGAGGCGGCTTCTCCTTCCCCGTTCATTCTACGACATGTATTACCTCGGTGAGAGGGTGTATGAATGGGAGCTAGGCCCAAATCGGAGGAGAGTGCCTCACGACGTGCCATACTACGTGCTTTCCACTAGATCTATCCGGCTGGAGTAGGATATTGTGGCTGCTCGGAGGGGTCGGTTGCCACAGACCACGTAGCTGCTTTTGTACAGGTGCTTATGCCATCTTTATATGGACCTGGCTCCTAGTCCATCTCCCTCCTCCCGCTGAGTTTGATCCATTTGCAGAAGTAAAGGAGTTAGATAGGGGACATGACGATTCCCTAGTACAGGTGAACTTCATCCACTCTTGATATTCTGTCCATGACTTTATTCCAATATCTGTTTTCCATTTATTCACTGGCCGTGTTTTATTCTTACAGCAGCAGCACAGTAAGAGCGCGAGAGGAGGCTCTGACTCTAGGGCTCCGGATACGGCTGTCATAATCTGCAAGCCAGAGCATGGACTGGATGCATCCTTTTCTTTTATCTTAGATCGCACAAGTCAAACTGCTCAGGGCATGCTGGAGATACATCTGGTGAGTCCGTATCAGATGTCTCTACCTGGTTACACCCATGTGAGTACATTCTGCTCTTTTATTCTGATTATTGCTTTTAATTATTCTGCTTTCTTATTGTCTACCCTTGCTTCATCCTACAAGTATCCATTGCCGATTACAATTAGGTGAGCCAATGTTACGAAGCAACACGTCTCAAGCTTGCTGTGGTGAGGCTCTCTGACGAGCATGTATTTGTAAGTATAAACAATGAAAAAGAAAATATGCAATGCATATGCCATGTATGCGTGTAATGCAATTATTGATATCTATGAATGTATGTAGAGAGCTAGCATGTTGGCTCCAGTAAGTTGAGGTCGGGGAGTTCATCGTGGTGGTCATGCTGGTTGCGGAGCTGGATGCCGACCAGTTGTTGTCAAAGAAATCGAGGATTCTAGAAGGAGACAGCTTCAAACATGTCTTGAGGGAGCTGCCCCAACATATTTCTACTTGTTTTTCTGCTTTCCACTCTTTTGTATTTGGACCCAGTTTGGGGAACATTTTGTAACGAATAATTATTTTTCATATATAAGAGGGCCAAAAACCATTTTCTTTACATATTTCTAAGTGATATTAAAGTATTTGTGCTTCATAGCTGATAATTACATTGCTTGTTGAATTTGTGAAGCAAAAACAATAAGGTAGCATTTTCTGCAGTTGTTTGGCAAGTAGTGGCGTGTGCCACTATATTGTGGCATGTGCCACATGTAGTGGTGTGCGTCACTAATGTTGCTGTAGCAGCCAATTATCAAGCTATCCTTTTGTTCTCTTGCTATAAAAGCTTATAAAACTTGTTCACGTTACAAAAGCTTTTTTCTCTTTTCCATACGAAGCTCTTCACTCAAAAACTTCCTGAAACTTCCCTTTTCTTCCATATTTTCATGGATCAGTCCTTGGCACCTGCATTTGACATATTATTCCATAGTCTTAGTTGTGAGGATTGGGATTTGCTGTCACCATTCGAACTCAACGGGCTGAGTTACTACCGGAACATTCGAGTTCAACCTGGACTGTTGTAGTGGTTGATCAACCACTTTGATCCTTCGGACAACTTATTTCGGCATAATGACTTTGAGATCTGTCCATTCTTTGAATAACTTAGCATCCTTTCTGGGAGAATACTCGTGATTGAATAAATTCATGCGGTCTGCTTTATTGACTGTACTTGTCTTTGATTTCTCAGCTTATGAGATACCATCTTATGACTTTGGAGCTGATGTCGTGCCCCTGCGACCACTTGTAGAATGTGCAATGAGTATGGATCGCACTAGTCCATTTTGGCCTTCTCTTGTCTGCTTCTGCCTTTTTAGTCGGTACTTGCTACTCAGTGGCATTAATGGCTATGGTAGCCTTAGGCTGGTGCCCATAGTCGAACAGGTGGTTATGCGACGCACGCCTTTTTCACTTATTCTAGCAGAGACATTTACTTGGCAGGGAGAGCATGCTCGGGACTCTAGCTCGGTGCTCGGTCCAATGGGGAGTCCGCTTCTACTGTATAAATGCATTTTCATTTTCTTTTCTCTTTTATGCTCTAACTTTTGCTTAAGCCGCCCTTGCGGGTTTTCGACTTAACGAGCTTTTCTCTTTTTTTACCATTATTTATTATCTATATTTTTTTGTGCTTTAACTTTTACTTAAGCCGCTTTTACAGGTTTTCAACTTAACGAGCTTTTCTCTTTTCTCTTTTCTTTTTTATCTTTTTTTTTTTTTTTTTTGCCTTTTTCTTGAATGCATTTGCAGTTATGGGCTTTTGAGAAGCTATAGGTGATGGCTCCACCATCGGACAATTTGATGTTCAATTATAGATCACGAGTCTATGTTTGACGTCAGTTCCGATTGATTGGTGAGACTGTGGAAGACTGGACTGCTATTTATCAGGATCTTACCTTCGAAGGAGTCAGATGGACTTACCCCTGGTGGTATATAGAGCGAGTCATAGTTTCCTCTTACATACTCTGTGTGCCCCTATGTGGATTGTCCATGACACTTGCTTATTATCCTAGTCGTGTAGCTAGGTGTTCGATCATCATCAGGCCGTCCCTGATTACATGCAGTTCGAGGGTGGCCTTCTTACACAACGCTTTCTATCATGCTTTATTTCCACTTGGCCTAATTGCACGACTGTGCCCATTACTGATGTGGCCGATACCTCTTCCTTAGACTGGTACCGCACTTGGCTACAGCCTTATTCCAGAATCGGTGCTGATTCAGAGTCGGCTGATCTATTGACAACTAGATTTATGTTAGGACCTGGCATGTAGATGCTTTTATCCTGATTTCTAATGAAATGTAGTATGTAATGTATGCACTTATTATGAATGAAATGACTTTTTTTTTTTTAAAAAATGCTCGATACATTTCCTGCTATTCTATATCACCAAGATAAATTCAGAACATTTGCATATTAACATAAACTTAACATAACACGCTTTAAAGTTAATAAGAATACAAAAGGTGAATTTATTAATTGCACATTGCAATAAACATTTCAAGCTACACATAAAATTTCTTCAGCCTATCCAAGTTGACTGGTTTAGTAAAATCATTACCTTCCATGTCTGATAGCTTCACTACACCTTTGGAAAATATCTTCTTGATCAGGAATGAGCCCTCACAGTTAAGCTTAAACTTTCCCCTTGTGTTGTGAGTGTTTAGCCACATCTATTTCAGAACCAAATCCCCTACTCTAAGTAACTTTGGATGAACTCTCTTGTTGAAGTACTTAGCTATCCACCTTTTATACAATTGGTCTATGAAGTGGGCATTCAGCCTTTGTCCATCTAGGAGTGCTAATTCTTAACAGTGATTTTCTGCTGATTGATATTTTGGAAACTTGGACTCCATCGTTATGCGTAAGGACTGCACTTCTATTTCAGTAGGTAGTACAAGTTCCATTCCATAGACTAAAGAGTAAGGGGTTGCCCAATTCGCAGATTTGGCTATGGTCTGGTATCTCCATAAAGCATACTATAGCTTACTAGCCCAATCACGGTGATTTTCTGCCATCTTCCTTAATATCTTCTTGATGTTTTTGTTTGCGGCCTCCACTACCCCATTAGCTGCTTATGGTTTGTAAGGTGAAGACTTGTGGTGTTCGATTCCATATTTTTCTAATAGCATTTTCATTTTTGCTTAGAATTAAACTTCATTGTTTGTCACAACATGATGGGGGATTCCATATCTACAGATTAGGTTCTTTTCAATAAATTTGGTCATTTTCTTGGCGCCTATATTTTTAAATAATTCTACTTCAACTCATCTTGTGAAATAGTCCACTGTGACCACTATAAACTCGTGTCCATTAGAAGTAGGTGGTGAAATCTGGCCTGGCGAAATAGAAGGATTTAATTCTGAAGGTGGAATGTGACTCAGGTCTCCATGAATTTGACATTCGAAGCACCTTTTCATAAAAGAAATACAATCTTTTTCCATTGTCAACCAAAAGAAACCCTATTTGAGAATTTTCTTAGCAAGCGTTTTCCGTTCATATAGGTACCGCAAATCCCTGCATGGATCTGTTCTATAATCCCTTTGGCTCCTTTCTTCGATACGCATCTTCACAATACCCCGTCTGACATTCTTTTATACAATTGACCGTCTAAGACTACATATTGTAATGCTAAATGCTGTATAGCTCTTCCATCATCTCTAGTAGCTGAATCTGGGTATACCCGTTTAGTCATCCAATGCAGGACATCATAAAACCATGGCTTCTCTTCCTCCTCAATATCCATAATCTTTTCACCTTCATAACATAGGGATGCTACACGAAGACATCATAAACGGTTTCTTAGGCATTACTAAAATCTCTTCCTAAGCTGATGCTAAGTTAGCCAAGGCATCTAGTACTCGGTTGTTTACTCTACTTGTATGTGTGAAGGTTACCTTCTTGAAGTTTTAAACAACAACGTGCAGATGGTCAATATATGGCTTCAGCCTGTGCTCCTTAACTTCCCAATTGCAATTAGCGTGCTCAATGACCAGTTTTGAATCAGTAACAACCTCAATTTCTTCAACTTTAACTGCAATAAGAGCTTTCAACCTAAATAGGCAGACTTCATATTTTTTTCATGTTATTCGTGACTACAAACTGTAACCTCTTCAACATCAGGATAACTTCTCCTTGTGGAGATTCTAGCAAGACGCATGCTCCGGCTCTTTTACTATGAGCTGAACCATCAAAATAGAGCTTCCATCCTTTCTTTTCTATCAAACTCAAATGTTCATCGGGAAATTCAATCTTCCACTGTTCAGTATCTTCAATTGGATGTCCTGTTAGAAAGTCCACAACTGTTCATCCTTTGACGGTTTTCTTTGTGGCATATTCAATATCAAATTCTGATAGTAGGATTAGCCATTTTGCCAGTTTTCCCACTAGAGCTAGTGTTCCATATAAATATCTGACTGGATTCATTCTTGATATTGCTATCACTTTATAAGACTGAAAGTAGTGCCAAAGTTTTCTGGTAGCCCATACCATTGCTAAGCAAGTTCTATTAATCAAGTTATATTTTTGTTCATTTAGAAGAAGCTTTTTACTCAAGTAATACACTGCCTTCTCAATATCGACTTCATCAGCTTGTGCTAACATGGCTCCAATTCCAGCATCTTCCACCGTCAAGTACAGAATTAAGGTTTTCCTTGGCTTTGGTGGGCAAAAAAATGGGGGACTTGATAAATATTCCTTGATTCTGTCGAAAGCTATCTAGCAGTGATTGTTCCACTTTACTGGTTGATCTTTCTTTAAAAGCTTGAAGATTGGATCACATACTATGACAACTTTGATATGAATTGTTGATATATTGAATCTTTCCTAGAAAGCTTCTCACTTGCTTTTCTGTCTTAGGTGGCTCCATTTTTTAGATCACCTTAATCTTGTCTGGATCAATCTCTATTCCCTTAGGTCCTACTATAAATCTGTGAATACTCAAATTTTCAGGCTCAAAAAGCCTATTTTCCCAGACTGCAAACAGTCCGACCGGACCGGAGGCCATTCGAAAAGTTCACCGAAAGTATGCCAATATGGTACTTGAAACGTCCAGAAAATTACGAGGATCGCGGAACTGGTCCCTGAATATTTTTTGGAGGTACGGAACTCCCGAAAAAGCCTGTGGAACGAAAAACTAGCGAGTGGACAGGATAGGGCGGCGGCTCCCGCCGTCGGCGGCAGCAGCGCCCGCCGGTCACGGCAGCGGCTCCCGCCGTCCTCCGCGGCGGCTCCCGCCGTCCACGGCGGCGGCAGCCGCCCTCCAGCTTGGTTTTTCCTATAAAAACAGCCCCGAATCGACAGTTTTACTCACTCAGTCTGTGTTGACGGACGCTCTCTTCTCTCCTACGCTCCTTGCGGTTCTTTTACTGCTTTTCTGCATTTAGTGTAGGCTTTTATTACTCTGCTGTTGTGATATTTGGTCACTTAATTAAATTAATTTTAATTAATATTCCCCAAACGAGGAGCTTAATCTGGAATTTTCAAGCTGAAGCTAAGAAGCGGCTGCCGATTAACTCAGGTAATAATGAAACTCTGCCCATTTAATTTCAGCATTTTGTGCATATTCTCTTCTACTCCAAATTCTAATTAAATAATTAAATAACTGCATTCACACCATTCATCATCTTTGGCAGCAAATTGCCTTAAGTAAATAAGTTTAGGTTAAAATGTCCGGTTAATCAATAAACGTGGTATTAATGCTAAAACTCCGAACATATTGGCTAAAGTGCCTAGTTAATTAATAACTACGGTGTAATTGCCTTTATTTCGAACAGTTTGGCTAAAAGTCCAATTAATCAATAATTGTGGCTAAAAGCCTTAATCAATCACGTTTTTGGCAACAAATTGCCTACAGTCTAATCAATCACATTTTGACAACAAATTGCCTATGGTTTAATCAATCACTTTTGGCAACAAATTGCCTATAATTCAAATAACCACTTTTTGGCGACAAATCGCCCAAATATCACTTTTTCTTTGGCAATAAATTGCCTAAATTACATATCATCTTTTGGCACAAATGCCTTAATCAACCATTTTGGCAACAAATAGCCCAAACATCAAGTTTGGCAATAAATTTCCCAATCAAACATCCTTTTGGCAATAAATGCCTAAAATAGAAAATCAATCAAACTTTAGCAAAATGCCTAAAAAAAAATGCACGAAGCATACACACACTCATGCATGAAGCATACCCCCTTTAAAATGCCTTTGAATAGGCTTTATCGAACTACGTCGGCTTTGATCTCTCATTCAAACGAGAGTACGTAGGCACGTTCGGGATTTAACCCCGAGCGGCAAGTCAAAATCATCAAAACATTTTACTGGTTCAATTGCATCAATTTACCTTGCAAAGCACTTACACTAGGTTAGTTAATCAGCATGACATAGTCTCGGGATCCACCTCGGGTTCGTAGATTGTGCCTTAAATGTTGGGATAATTAATCTAGACTTAGGTTAATTAAAATTGGAGTCATTTAGGGTTCTTTCTTAGTTTTCCCTTATAAAAATAAACTAGGTGGTGACTTCATAAAACACACATGTGAGCATACCTCGTTCTAGCGCAATTTTGCCTTCGGGGGAGGGTTCACAAAATCCTAGCACTTTCTCAAAAGTCACCCCAAACACACATTTCTTGGGGTTCAACCGTAGCTTGTATTTAATCACTCTGTCCATGAACTTTTCTAGGGCTGCTGGATGCTCTTCTTATAACGACCTCCGCCCAGTCCAGTGAGACCCGACGACGGATGCCACATTCGGTGCCGGAGACACCATCTTAACTTAACATACAAATCATAAAAGTAGATTATGAATTAGAAGTAATTGAGTATTTATAAGTTTTAGCGAGTAATATGTTTTTTTTTAATGGATAATCATTTCATTTCGTTTTCATCTCTTTTTTTTTTTTTGAAAAATAGATTGGGAAAAATCCTACAGAAATACTGTAAGAATTTCCCTTTAAAAACTGAGCTCGCCAAACATGTGAATACAAAACACTCCCAATTAAACTCCAAACTCCCAACATCTCCAAATAATCATCATAACTCAACAACACTTCTATATTTTCATAACTATATAAATCCTCAATAGCATTTTAATATTCATCAATTAATTGCATTTAGTATATATATCAAGTCTTAATAAACTAATCATACCAACTCTCTTGAAATATTTTATATTCAATCATTTAATGAATATTATGCTTATCTCCGAATATATACACCAACATAATTGCTAATTACATGCTTAAGTTATAATTCAAATAACACAATCTCCGAAAATATAATACTTATACATGCCATAATTCTTAATTACATAAATCTCAATCTACTACTACCACAAGAGTCACTTCTGCTCTGATGCTACTCTTCTAGTCTTCAAGCAGCAACCACAGTCTTTAACCTGCGCGTGATAAAAATCAACGCGCTGAGTATAAAACTCAGTGGTGCTCATAATTCACACACTTACTAAAGTTGCGATGACAACTTACTTAAAACACAAATTACATAAAATCATTAAATTTCAACATACATTTACATTTATAGCAAAAGAAATACCAAATAAACTATTAATTAATAACATAAAGAATTTAATTCTTTCAACTCATAAATTCATTACTTGCACATTTATTCTACCAATACATATACTATTTATTTTTAAAACCATGTACCGAAATATCATGCTCTGAAAATTCATTTGATAACATAATCATTAATTTCCACAGTAAGTTTACTAAAATAATATGATCTCAATCGTTTAATTGCCTTACAAATATTTTCCAAGAGGCTCGCATACACTTAAGAGAAAGAGAATATAAGCAGATTTGATCGTGGCCTATGTTAGCACCACCCCCATCACACAATTGTGGCCTATGAAAGCGCCACCCCCATCACACAATCGTGGCCTATGAAAGCACCACCCCCATCACACAAATAAGCGCGTCCGCCTATTTATAAGGGCTGATAACCCTAGCATATGATCATAGCTTCTTATCAATATGGCATCAAGTGCTGAGCATGCTCATCATACATAATAAAATCAAATCTCGCATCAAATTCACGCCAAGTATATTAGAGCCCAAAATCCTTCTTTTACTTCTTAATTCATAATACTTCTCATAAAACTTGTCTTATTCTTTAGTCTTCTTAAATTCATAAGTAACTCATGAAAATTTCGTAACATAGAAAATTTCTTATCATATGAAATCATACATGTAAGCTTACTTTTGAACGTAAGTGACTCATGAAAACTTCATACTTAAACATAATTACTTAATATAGGAAATTTCTCATAAATTCCTTTTCTTTAAAACTTTCTTAAAGTCATAATGAAATTTATCATAAGAAACTTCTGATCATATAAAATCATACTTTCCTTATTCAAAATTCAAAGCACATACACCTTAAATACCCATTTTTTTTAAAAAACTCTAACCATATGAAAGTTATCAAAATAATCATACTTATGGCATATATATATAGATAGCATACCATACAAAAAAAATAATTAAGTAAGCCTTACCACCCTAGAGTGGTTTGGCCTCTTAATGAAAACCAAGGGGAGGAATTTCCTTCTCCAACCAAGCATACTAACATAACTCTTATGCACCAAGGTATCCATTTCTATCCTCATCATGCATTATCTAAACTAATTCCACACTTTATCCCAAAATTTCCAACAATTTTTCCCATTTATATCCATTTAAACATATCCACAATAACACTTTTCTAACTTATATCTTATTTTTGTCAAATCAATCCTCGAAAATACAAATAATTAAGAGAACCTTATCACACATGATTCATACGTACATTTATCCATATAAACCTATGATTCAAGGCATAGGAAATTTCCAGCATTAAAATAACCTTGACCTTTGCTGTGTTTTGAAGACATAACTTGAGTTATACGTCTCCAAATTGAATGAAATTAGATTCATTAGACAGCTAAGACAAAATGCTACAAATGTTATGAAGGGACCATAACCCAGGTCAATGTGTAAGATGGTAAACAGAAGCTAGGAACACAGACCAACAGTCCAGACCCGATTCAGCAGAACTAAGTCCAATGTTTATTAAATTCCTACTTAACCAAACACTTAAATTAAACCAATCTAAAACCAGGGAAGTCTCAAGACACAGGAAAACAACTCTCATGAAGAACTCAGAACATAATCTTTCCATTATAGTGGTCAAAATGGGCAGTCAATTCAAAGATGCTTGTGGCCCGACATAACAGAGTCAGTTTGGGTGTTTTAGCCATAAGTTGAGCTATATATATATCCAAATTGGACATAAGAGAATGGGTTCAAAAGCTAAGAAGTATACCTACAACTTTCATAAAGACTCAGACACAAATGGGAAGTAGAAAGGATTGAAAAACAATCCTTAATCTCACCCAATAACACCTTTTCCCAAATTCAGCTTACTTTAACCATGAAAAGAACATGAAAGACATAGATACAAGGTAGAGGGTTCTACCACATATTAAATACTCATCAAACATCACCCAAGAGCATGTTATTGCAACCAAAGTTCAACAAATCAATCATTTCATATAAAATCCCAAAATATACACATGATAGCATAAATGCACAAAATCAAAAATTAGAGTAAGGTAAGTGTATTTATGAACACTAACCTTAAAAACAAGCTCTAACAAGCTTAACTAAAACTCTTTAAGCCTTATCTTGCCTTTCTCTTTGGTAGAAGATTCTCCACCCTTTGACCCAAGTAGGCAAATCTCCAAATTTCTTGAAATTAGTCACCAAAAATCACTTCTCTAGCTTCACTCTCAAAGATTAATTACTTAAATCAAGTTGGATGAGGTGAATTTGGTGGATTTAGCAAGTAGAAGTTGAAGAAAAACAAGGAGAAGAAGGAGAGGAAATTGGCGTTGAAGAGAAGAAGAAGAAGAAGAGAAAAAGTGGTTGCTCAATTATTGGAGTTGATCTTTATAAAGCAACTAAGGGTGTTTTGGTCTTTTCCCATAATTGGATGGCTAAGATTAAGTCAAAAGTAATCTCATCTAATGGCTAAAAATATTCTCCAATTCAATTCCTACAAAATATTATTTATCTCCACAGATTTCTCAAATTACTCCATAAAAATAATTCCTCAAATTTCCTTAATTAATAAAGCATCATAATTCACTATTCACTAATTATCTAAATTCTCCAAAAATATTCATTACTTACTTTCTACACATGAAAATCATGCATACATACTCCCAAAATATTAAAGAAAATATAAAACATATATAGTAATTTTTCTGGACCAAAATAATACCGACTCCCGGACTGGTAGTACTATTCACGGACCAGTCGTACTATTGATAAACCGGTGGTACTATTCATAGACTAGTAAATCACTATCCATTCATAGTTAATTATACTCAATATCTTCCTCAGATCTAAATAAAATATTATCCCCCTCTCTATAGCACCATTCATGACCCGATAAAATAATATCATTTTAAGATTCGAAAATTTTGGGGCGTTACAGCTCTACCCCTCTTAAGAAAATTTCGGCCTCGAAATTGAATTGAATCAAATACTGAAAATCTTATAATTCCCTTTTGTCTCCTATAAATTCTTCTCAAAAAGATTAATACTTAATATCCTTAGGATCTATGAAGAGTTCTCCATAACGAATGATTTACATACAGACATAATCATCTAAATTAATAATCAAGATTTCTAATTCAATAACCATATCATAATCTCATCATTCATCCAAACTATATAGATCCTTCAAAATACCCCTTTACTCTTCCATAGAATCACTTAATAACATCTTTCATTCCCTCTAACATGCAATTTAGGGACCATATGCAAAAATCAAGGGTTATGCTTTAAGGTTTAATACTTAAACCCACATAACCAAATCACAGATAACATGCATTAACTCACAAATGAATATACATATATATATCATAATACTTAGATTCATATGGTAGCACCCACTTAAATGCAAGAGTGACGTCTACACACATGAATGCAACAAGATGATTTTAATATAGCTTGTGAAAATGCTCCATATGTACACTATACCCACTTGCTCATTTATTTAAGAAGGCTTGACCTATAACACCAACCGAATTTTATCAAGTTATATCATATTCCTAAGATTATAGTGATTTCATGTAACCCCATAAACCTTTCATGTATAGTAAACAACTCCTTTAAATATCACACTACATCCTTCCATCTTAACAATGATTACTTATATATATTTGATTATTTTGGCATAGAAACCAGTTCTATTTAAGCATGATAAGATCACCTCAAATCATTATTCTTATCAATTCACACTTAACTTATAGAATCCCAAAATGTACAAGTCTATAGCTTGATACTCATTACCTCCATTTTCATTAATTCTTAGAAGTCAATGGTTTCTTAATTAATCAAAAATCACCAATTAATAATAACCCAAATTTTAAGTCTCTTCTAGGTCATGTCAAGTCATATTCCTTTCAACTTTTATAGGTGTTCTTTTCTTAATATTAAAATGCTGACATAACCATATTCATTAATATTTATCCAGCTCACTAATTTAAACATCAATTTAATAATTGAACAGACCATATCTTGATTCTCATTGTCATTAACCAGTTCTCTTAACCCTCATGACATGACATTTATATAGCATAATCATCTTAAATTTTCTTAAAGAAATCATTCACTTTTCTAACATCATAACATCTCACATTAATCCAATATCTCTGCTTATAATTCATATAGCTTCTAGAATTCAATAGGTTCTTTAAACATCAAAAAACAATATCATAGAATTCAATGCCTACTTATTCCATGCTACACCATAAGGTGCCACAATTATACGAGCTCCAAAATTTCCACATAAGGATTAAAACAATTTAATTCTTACTAAAAACAATAATTTAATTTTTTTTCTTATCATCTTAACAATCCATATTATCCACAAAATCCATATATATTTCATAAATGGCTAATGAGAAACTAATCATACTTTTACTCCACAAAATAGTATCATCTCCTATAAATATTAATCATTTCTCACATTCCAAGTGAACGACCTCAAAGTATATATCGATTAGGTCTCATAAATTACACTTGTGCAATAATACTACATCCTTAAAATCATAAATACTCTCTGGCCAAAAATCCATGCAAATCTCATCAAAATTCATATACTAGCATCAAACTTCAATCATCTAAAATCCAATGTGCTCAAGTTCAAATCATATAGTTCATTTACTTGGTAATTCTAGCAACTCATTACCAACATATCTTTCACCTGTAACGTCCTAAAATTTTTGAATCTTAAAATGATATTATTTTATCGGGTCATGAATGGTGTTCCAGAGAGAGGGATAATATTTTATTTAGATCCGAGGAAGATATTGAGTATAATTAACTATGAATGGATAGTGATTTACTAGTCTATGAATAGTACCACCGGTCTATCAATAGTACGACCGGTCTGTGAATAGTACTATCGGTCCGGCAGTTGGTATTATTTTGGTCCATAAAAATTACTATATATGTTTTATATTTTCTTTAATATTTTGGGAGTATGTTTGCATGATTTTTATGGGTAGAAAGTAAGTAATGAATATTTTTGGAGAATTTAGAAAATTAGTGAATAGTGAATTATGATACTTTATTAATTAAGGAAATTTGAGGAATTATTGTTATGGAGTAAATTGAGAAATTTGTGGAGATAAATAATATTTTGTAGGAATTGAATTGGAGAATATTTTTAGCCATTAGATGAGATTACTTTTGACTTAATCTTAGCCATCCAATTGTGGGAAAAGACCAAAACACCCTAGTTGCTTTATAAAGATCAACTCCAATAATTGAGCAACTACTTTTTCTCTTCTTCTTCTTCTCTTCAACACCAATTTCCTCTCCTTATTCTCCTTGTTTTTCTTCAACTTCTACTTGCTAAATCCACCAAATTCACCTCATCCAACTTGATTTAAGTAATTAATCTTTGAGAGTGAAGCTAGAGAAGTGATTTTTGGTGACTAATTTCAAGAAATTTGGAGATTTTCCTACTTGGGTCAAAGGGTGGAGAATCTTCTACCAAAGAGAAGGGCAAGTTAAGGCTTAAAGAGTTTTAGTTAAGCTTGATAGAGCTTGTTTTTAAGGTTAGTGTTCATAAACACACCTACCTTACTCTAATTTTTGATTTTGTGCATTTATGCTATCATGTGTATATTTTGGGATTTTGTATGAAATGATTGATTTGTTGAACTTTGGTTGCAATAAAATGCTCTTAGGTGATGTTGGATGAGTATTTAATATGTGGTAGAAACCTCTACCTTGTATCTATGTCTTTCATGTTCTTTTCATGGTTAAAGTAAGCTGAATTTGGGAAAAGGTGTTATTGGGTGAGATTAAGGACTATTGTTCAATCCTTTCTACTTCCCATTTGTGTCTGAGTCCTTCATAGAAGTTGTAGGTATACTTCTTAGCTTTTGAACTCATCCTCTTGTGTCCAATTTGGATATATATAGCTCAACTTATGGCTGAAACACCCAAACTGACTCTGTTATGTCGGGCCACATGCATCTTTGAATTGAGTGCCTATTTTGACCACTCTAATGGAAAGATTATGTTCTGAGTTCTTCATGAGCATTGTTGCCCTATGTCTTGAGACTTCCTGGGTTTTGGATTGGTTTAATTTGAGTGTTTGGTTAAGTAGGACTTTAATAAACATTGGACTTAGTTCTGCTGAATCGGGTCTGGACTGTTGGTCTATGTTTCGAGCTTCTATTTACCATCGTACACATTGATCTAGGCTGTGGTCCCTTCATAACATTTGTATCATTTTGTCTTAGCTGTCTAATGAATCTAATTGCATTCAATTTGGAGACGTATAACTCAAGTTATGTCTTAAAAACACAGCAAAGGTCAAGGTTATTTTAATGCTGAAAATTTCCTATGCTTGAATCATAGGTTTATTTGGATAAATGTATGTATGAATCATGTGTGATAAGGTTCTCTTGATTATTTGTATTTTTGAGGATTGATTTGACAAAAATAAGATATAAGTTTGAAAAGTGTTATTGTGGATATGTTTAAATGGATATAAATGGAAAAATTTATTGGAAATTTTGGGATAAAGTGTGGAATTAGTTTAGATAATGCATGATGAGGATAGAAATGGATACCTTGGTGCATAAAAGTTATGTTAGTATGCTTGGTTGGAGAAGGAAATTCCTCCCCTTGGTTTTCATTAAGAGGCCAAACCACTCTAGGGTGGTAAGGCGTACTTAATTATTTTTTTTGTATGGTATGCTATCTATATATATATGCCATAAGTATGATTATTTTGATAACTTTCATATGGTTAGAGTTTTTTAAAAAAATGGGTATTTAAGGTGTATGTGTGCTTTGAATTTTGAATAAGGAAAGTATGATTTTATATGATAAGAAGTTTCTTATGATAAATTTCATTATGACTTTAAGAAAGTTTTAAAAGAAAAGGAATTTATGAGAAATTTCCTATATTAAGTAATTATGTTTAAGTATGAAGTTTTCATGAGTCACTTATGTTCAAAAGTAAGCTTACATGTATGATTTCATATGATAAGAAATTTTCTATGTTAAGAAATTTTCATGAGTTGCTTATGAATTTAAGAAGACTAAAGAATAAGACAAGTTTTATGAGAAGTATTATGAATTAAGAAGTAAAAGAAGGATTTTGGGCTCTAATATACTTGGCGTGAATTTGATGCGAGATTTGATTTCATTATGTATGATGAGCATGCTCGGCACTTGATGTCGTATTGAAAAGAAGCTATGATCATATGCTAGGGTTATCGGCCCTTCTAAATAGGCGGACGTGCTTATTTGTGTGATGGGGGTGGTGCTTTCATAGGCCACGATTGTGTGATGGGGGTGGCGCTTTCATAGGCCACGATTGTGTGATGGGGGTGGCGCTAACATAGGCCATGATCAAATCTGCTTATATTCTCTTTCTCCTAAGTGTATGCGAGCCTCTTAGAAAATATTTGTAAGGCAATTAAACGAATGAGATCATATTATTTTAGTAAACTTACTGTGGAAATTAATGATTATGTTATCAAATGAATTTTCAAAGCATGATATTCCGGTACATGGTTTTAAAAATAAATAGTATATGTATTGGTAGAATAAATGTGCAAGTAATGAATTTATGAGTTGAAAGAATTAAATTCTTTATGTTATTAATTAATAGTTTATTTGGTATTTCTTTTGCTATAAATGTAAATGTATGTTGAAATTTAATGATTTTATGTAATTTGTGTTTTAAGTAAGTTGTCATCGCAACTTTAGTAAGTATGTGAATTATGAGCACCACTGAGTTTTATACTCAGCGCGTTGATTTTTATCATGCGCAGGTTAAAGACTGTGGTTGCTGCTTGAAGACTAGAAGAGTAGCATCAGAGTAGAAGTGACTCTTGTGGTGGTAGTAGATTGAGATTTATGTAATTAAGAATTATGGCATGTATAAGTATTATATTTTCGGAGATTGTGTTATTTGAATTATAACTTAAGCATGTAATTAGCAATTATGTTGGTGTATATATTCGGAGATAAGCATAATATTCATTAAATGATTGAATATAAAATATTTCAAGAGAGTTGGTATGATTAGTTTATTAAGACTTGATATATATACTGAATGCAATTAATTGATGAATATTAAAATGCTATTGAGGATTTATATTGTTATGAAAATATAGAAGTGTTGTTGTGTTATGATGATTATTTGGAGATGTTGGGAGTTTGGAGTTTAATTGGGAGTGTTTTGTATTCACATGTTTGGCGAGCTCAGTTTTTAAAGGGAAATTCTTACAGTATTTCTGTAGGATTTTTCCCAATCTATTTTTCAAAAAAAAAAAAAAAAGAGATGAAAACGAAATGAAATGATTATCTATTAAAAAAAACATATTACTCGCTAAAACTTGTGAATACTCAATTACTTCTAATTCATAATCTAATTTTATGATTTGTATGTTAAGTTAAGACGGTGTCTACGGCACCGAATGTGGCATCTGTCGTCGGGTCTCACGGGACTGGGCGGAGGGTGTTACATTTAGTGGTATCAGAGCATAGGTTTAGGCGGTTCTAGGTTTATATTTAATTTAAGGAATATAAGTAATTAAGTGAAGATATATGTTATATATGTTCGATAAGCAATATGACTCTGTAGCGGATCTTCTATGAATTGGTATTGGAGATAGAATGTGGATAAATATTTTGGATCATGAAAGTAATATGACCTACTATTGAAGAGTAATGTCATAATATGTAAAGGTTGACATTAATGATTTTTTTTAATGGTATCCCTTCGGATAGTTTGATGGAGTTACTCTTTGGAGAATTTTTTTTTTTTTGAAAAAAAAAAAAAGCTAAGGATAGATCTTTGAGAGGTGTGATGATGTTCCTGAGGCATTAAAGGATTTGTTTCCTCCTCTCCTTTGAGCTGGTAGGATTTCCATGTGCTTTGAATATGTTTGAGATTTGATTTGAAACTTGTGAATTTTGAATTTGGAATTGATTTACATTTATAACATAAATAGTATGAATGTGTGATAAAGAAAGTTTATTTAGCTTAAATTTTTAAGAAAAGTATCT
Organism: Jatropha curcas; assembly: GCF_041381405.1. Lineage (NCBI taxonomy): Eukaryota > Viridiplantae > Streptophyta > Magnoliopsida > Malpighiales > Euphorbiaceae > Jatropha > Jatropha curcas. The sequence goes on from NC_143155.1 coordinate 16,387,821, forward strand.
TTTTTACTTTGCTATTGAATGATTGATTTTCGTTATGAAGTTTTTCCCTTCCTTGATATTTGGATATAAGAAGATTTGATTTTTCAAGTGTAATTTTACAAAGATTTTGAAAGATGAAAATATTGTTTTGTAAATGAAAATGAATTTACATGTGTAGATTATTCATGTGTTTATGAAGTGTGTTGACTTGTGAATTTGTATGTACATAGATAACACTTGCATGAGATCTAGGCATGTGATGTGTATGCATGACTTGTGAATTCATATACTATCACTCCCGACTCTAATCACCAGAGGAATTGTCAGCTTTGGATCAAGTCAAATCGCCCATACAAGATGGCAAGACCCGCACGGTTTTGTCCCGCAGGTGAAATGGGAAACTTCCCAGGAGGTCACCCATCTTGAGATTTCTATTAAGCGAGCACGCTTAACCCTGGAGTTCTTCCAACTCTCCAGCCACTCCACCAAAAGGCGCCTCTTATGATTAGTTTCCCCCTTTTCGATATATGATTCGATTCATTCCTGTGTCCCGCATTCCACTACCCTAGCTAGCCTGCCATCCTAGAAGCTAGCCAAGAGCTTCACTCTACCCGCCCTCTTAGGATTGCTTTGCCGGGTCAGGATGTCACAGGCCCACCAGCTTCCGCATGGTTCGTCCTTGAACCATACATCTACTGGAGGGGGTTCGGCTCTGATACCAACTGTCACTCCCGACTCTAATCACCAGAGGAATTGTCCGCTTTGGATCAAGCCAAATCGCCCATATAAGATGGCAAGACCCGCACGATTTTGTCCTGCAGGTGAAATGGGAAACTTCCCAGGAGGTCACCCATCCTGAGATTTCTATTAAGCGAGCACGCTTAACCCTAGAGTTCTTCCAACTCTCCAGCCACTCCACCAAAAGGCACCTCTTATGATTAGTTTCCCCCTTTTCGATATATGATTCGATTCATTCCTATGTCCCGCATTCTACTACCCTAGCTAGCTTGCCATCCTAGAAGCTAGCCAGGAGCTTCGCTCTACCCGCCCTCTTAGGATCGCTTTGCCGGGTCGGGATGTCACACTTTTGGTGTCTTCGTCATGATAATCATATCATCAATATACACCTCTAACTCCTTGTGGATCATGACATGAAATAATGTAGTAGCCTTCCTTTGGTAAGTAGCCCCAACATTCTTTAAGCTAAATAACATCACCCGATAGCGAAAAGTACCAAACTCTTTCACAAATGCTGTCTTGACCTTGTCTAGTAATGCTATAGGAATCTGGTTATACCTTGCAAACCCATCCATAATGGAGTAGCATCCCATCATTGTTGCACTGTCAATTAAGATATCGATATAAGGGAGAGGAAAATCATCCTTTGGTGATGCTTTGTTCAGATCCCTGTAGTCCACACACACCCTTCTGTCTTTCTTAGGAACTGGGACTATGTTTGCCCACCATTCTGGACGGTGAACCACTTTAAGAAATCCTGCATCTATCAACTTGGTTACTTCCTCTTTAATTTTCTCGGCCCATTCCGGTCTTAACCTTCTTCTCTTCTATTTTACTAGCTTTGTTCCAGGATACAGAGGAATTGTGTGCTCAGCTATAGATTTGTCTATCCTTGGCATATCCTCATAAGTCCATGAGTAGACTTTGAAATTTTGTGTTTAACTTTGGCATTAAGTTTGACCCAATTAATAGAATTCGTGGATTATCTTTTGTGCCGATATTAAATTGAAGCATGCATGATGAGTTAATGTTAAATATGCTCATGTGCTTATCTACTTGATGAATGGAACCATCAGGAAAGACATCAAACATGTAAGCAAAATTAAAATTCATTTCATTAAACAATAGAGAAAGTTCATTACAATCGGACTCATCCTTAATAGAAATTGCTATCCCAAACATTGAGCACCATCACATAAATTTGTTCCAAAAGCATCTCCCTCTCTCTTTCCTCCTCCTCTTCAAACTCGACCAGCACCTTCTAGGCAGCCTTTCCAGACTCAATCATATATAAGTTCCTAAGAGGCAGTACATTCCAAAAATTTGGAAGTGGATTAGTCCTCATGCTAGGCCTTGATTTCTTAGGATCAGTAACTTTGCCACTGTTGATTAAATCTTGTATCTCATGCCTCAGTCGCAAGCATTATCCGTTATATGGCCCTTACTCTGGTGGACATGGCAATAAGCATTCTGATTGAAATTCCTTGGCAAGATTGTTTTAGGAGGTCTTGGTGCAAGCGGTTTCAACAAACCCGCTGCTTTCACTTTCTCAAACACTATGAAGAGAAGGGTGCCAAAGTTGGAGAATCTCCTTGGTGGCACATTAGTAGCTCTCAAATCCAGAGCAGCTGTTGTTGTGTTCTTGGTGGTGCTTGGAGTCTTAGCTGACTGACTAGACGCTTAAAACCCAGACTTATTCAAACTTTTGGTACAGTTCCCATGCTTCTTGTCTTCCCTTATTTTATCTTTGCTGGCAGTTCCTACCTCATAAACTTGAGAAACTCAGTCAATGGCATATAATACAGCTTCTCACGGAAGACCGACAGAGTCCCCTTAATGAATATCTTGATCTGCTCCTTGGTATCTGGACGGTTCCTCTTTTGTGTGACCTTAGCTCTCCATCTAGCCATGTAATCTATGAAGGTCTCATCTTGTTTTTGAACAGTTGCTTCCAAATCTCTCAAATTGATGCTCATTTGGAGATTATAAGCATATTCCTTGAGGAAAACCATAGTAAGCTCGTTCCAATCTCCACTTACTCTCTTCTCGAGATTGTAATACCAACTTTAGGCAGACCTAGTTAAGGACATCGGGAACATCTTTAAGATTTCCCTCGATGGCACACCCGCCAACTCCATTATAGACTTGTATTGCATGAGGTTTACCTTGGGGTCACCATTACCATCATACTTTGCCACCTTTGGCATCTTGTAGGTCACAGGGATAGCTTGCTTCAATTCTAACTCCTCCTCATCATCATCATCATCGAGGTTGACATATTGGTCCATTCCCTTGGATCTCATAAACATATGCAACTTCTCGAGCTTCTAATCAATTTTCTCGAATTTTTTCGAGACGACTGACTTAAACTCGACCTTCTTGGCAAACATCTTCTTAAAGCACTCTTTGCCTTGCCAAGTGTTGTCAACATGTTCCTTCTTCTCAAACTCATCTTTAGCGTTTTCGTCTTCTATCACCACTTACTCTTTTCCCTTATTAGATCTCATGAGCTTCTCAAGGCTAAATGTCACTATTTTCTCAATCGTAGGATCGATAATGGCGTCACTAGAAAGCTAATCGATGACATTTTCAACAGCCATGAGAAAGAAGAGAGAATTGAAAGTTAGGTTGAAAATGACAAATGAGTGTCACTTTCACCTTTTATAAGGAATAATGGACTTATGGGCCCGATTAAGCCTCCGGCCCCAGTTTGGCCTAAAGGCCCACTCGCTACATCCAACTCTCATACTTAGCCAGCAACCTGTTAATGATAGCCGCCTAAGCAAGGGCAACACACCGCTAGCCACAAGTAAGTCGCCTCATTTTAGATGCCGCAACATAATTTATAAAAAAAAATTCACATGAACACGCACAAGTTCACGAGTAATCAAACTCACCCACATGCAAGTGAACTCATGCAAAATCATGCATTTTTATGCACAATCACTCATTTTTATGCAGAATCACGTGCCGCACGAGCATGCTTTTTCGGGCCTAATCACAAAAATTTCTAACCATAATTGGCCGAAGTGTCTTTTCCCTTGTTTTGCAAGAATCATTATGCAGGTACTTCTCCCATGCAGAGCATTTTAGAACCAAAGCCGTCCGAAGTGGCGCATCTCCCGAAGTGGAGTTTTCCCCAAGTTGTTTGAAGTGGCGCACCTTCCAAAGTGGAGTTTTCCCTAAGTCGTCTGAAGTGGCGCACCTCCCGAAGTGGAGTTTTCCCTAAGCCGTCCAAAGTGGTGCGCTGTCCGAAGTGGCGCACCTCTCGAAGTGGAGTTTTTTTCAAAGCCATCTAAAGTGGTGCACCTCTCGACGTGGAGTTTTTATCAAAGCCATCTGAAGTGGCGCACCTCCTGACATGGAGCATTTCAGAAACTGAGTTGACCTAAGTGTTGTACTCATTCATCCATTGAAGCCGTCCGAAGTGGCGCGCCCCTGAAGTCGCCCTGTGTGGCGCACTCCTAAAGTCATCCTGTGTGGCGCATCTCATTCTACCTCTCCTTGTCCGAAAGGACAAACTCCTGAAGTGGAGCATTATCAACTCAAAGCTACCAACAAGAGTAAGATAGCCGCAGAAGTCATCAAAAGCCACCTTGACGCAATTCGTCCACCGTTAAACGTTGCAATTGGTACTGGTTGATCGAAATATCTACAGTTAAAGCCACCTATAGGCACAAGATAGTCGCAGAAGTCATCAAAAGCCACCTTGATGCAATTCGCCCATCGTCAAATGCCACAATTGGTACTGGTTGATCGAAGTATCTCTAGTTAAAGCCGCCGACAGGCGCAAGCCGTAGAAGTCATCAAAAGCCACCCTGAAGCAATTCACTCATCGTCAAATGTCACAAATGGTACTGGGACGATCGAAATACCCCCAGTTAAAGCTGCCCATATGGTGCATCACATTTCGCCTTTCACCGTCTAAAGGACAACCTCCCAAAGCTACCAAGAGGGCGCACTTCATGCACCAAAGCCATGCATGTCATGCAAACCAGGTAAGTATTTTCTTACTTACGCATCTATTTTACACTTTGATGACATTTTGCTTGAAAAGCAAAATATTAACAAAGTGGGGGCAAACTGTAGATGCTTAAATTTTGCCCCTAAAAGATCCGGTGATGATACACCGTTGCTTTTACATAAAACTAGATCAGGATTCCTAATCGCCTTGGTTTTTGGACCGATGGTCTGTGGCTAAGATTACTAATGTGTTTAACCACTTTTACCATTTTTGATTACCAGGCGTTGGCGACGAAACCAAGCTCGGAAAGCGCGTTTAGTTCGCCCAGCACACTTTTCGGTGCACCACCTTGTTTTGCATGCCACCTGATCTGATTTTTGTAAAAGCGGGCCCGATCTTATTGCGGGGAAGCTCTTGCATTTTAAAATCTCAACCAAAAAAATCTAAAGGCAACTTGTGTTAACCTTGGTTTTGTGGTAAGAATTTATTGTTAATCAGTCAAAAATAACTTGTAGATAATCTAAAATCCTGAAAACACAAACTCTAATATTGAATCTTGGATTTTTGGATCAAAGACCAAGTGTTGGGTTTTTCTTCATCCATTTTTGAGCAAATCATCAAAGAAATCACAAAAGGTAATTTCTGAGAACCTTTAAACGCTTTCTTCTTTTTCTTTGCTTTTTCGATGTTTAAAACACACTTCTTGGGTCTGGTTGTGAGGGAAACCTAGGATCAACTAAACAGGGGTTTCTGCACCTCTGTGGCGCGAGGCCAACAGTAGTGGCGTGTGCCACTTCCCTTTGGCTCACGCCACAAGTGCCTAGACACTCCTGTTCTTACTCAATAAATGTTCCGACTAGGTGATTTGATAGCCAATCTCCGACCTTAAAAGATTCGTGACGCGTATTAGATCATATATGGATTAAATAAACACATAAAACATGATTGAGGGCAGTGATTGATGGATTTATTCATCCTTCTAGGATGAACATCAAGATCATGAGCTTAAATCATGTAAAACCTTTAAATTTATGTGATATAATTACTGTCCTTTACTTTACTAGCACTTTATAATTTTTTTCTTTATTATTTCCGTCCTTTAAATTCTTGTCATTTAGTTTAATGTTCATTGTTATTGTGCTAACCTTTTATTTGTTAATCTTATATCATCTACATTCATCATATTCATGATTATTGAATGATTGATTGTGTTATGATCTTGTAATTAATATATAATTTTGTGGTTACATGTTATCCATTATGATTGTTGCTTATGGTTTAGATTTATTTTTGGTTTAAGCTTCTTATTACAAAATGTAAAAGGGTCCTTAATGGGATTCCTATTATTGCTTGGTGTAATTATTATTTGGGTTTGGGAAATTTTGAGGGTTTGAGGGTAGAATGTAATGATTAGGTTGGTTTGTAACTCTATTCTCCTCACTTCCCCTTCTTTGGTTGATTTATGTTATATGCTATGTATGAGATGGAATGTATGTTTGACATATTTTTCAAAAATGCATAAAAGGTTTTACATCTCAATTTTTAGCTAATTGCATTATTAAACTATTGTGAATTAATGGACAATTAGGAGACCTTAGCCGGGCGAGATGGGTGCCTAACACCTTCCCATCTCGTACCTAACTCCCGGACCTTATCTTTGGTTTAAAACTAGATTAGTCGATTCCAGTGTATTGGCTGATTCGAGAATTTTCCCTAGTAAGGATGACGACTCCAAAATAAAGCTATTATCAAAGTAAGAGAGCCTTTTTTTCTAGGATTAAATGAATTTAATAATGAGAAAACCATTTTATTAAATAAAATAAATCAAGCTCGTTCGGTTCATTCCAAATCTTTTTAGGAAAAATCTGACATCCTCAGTACGATTATAATTTTTCCTTATAATAAAGGAGAGAACACGGCTCCCTAGTCTCCCATCCCTCAGGTCAGTCGGTCAGTGGATATAATAGATACATGAAATATGGATATAGATTGGATTACTATCCAAAATATTAAGATTTCTAATTAAGTTATTATTCCTAATGAGTTAATATTTCTAATTAAATTAATATTTTTCATTCATTTTAAATATCTACCTTACATAATAAAAAATTATCAAGAATATTTTGGCATCCCAACTATTCCTCTACTCTAATTAAAATTATAGATTATATTTTTTAAAAAAAAAGAAAAAAATATAGATTGTATTATAGATAGATAATGATTTTTTTATTCGATTTCTAAATGTTGAAAATTCCCTTGAACATTTATATTCATTCACATAATCAATAATAATCATTCAATTCCAAAAGCTAAAAAGTTCAAAATGTGCTATCAAATTCTACATATGCGTTAAGAAACCTTTCTAGATGGTCAAGAGTGACTTGAGATTGGAATTGAAACCCTTCCTTGATATTGACCATATTTACCGTTGTTGGTTAATAATAAGGGACGATGGACTAATTGGACGAATCAAATCATATCTTATTAAAACATGTGGCCTATATATCTTTTTTAAATGATATTCACTAAATTGGTAACAATATTTATTGTGAAAAAAGCTCGAATTCCATTCTCAAAAAAAATAAAAGACTCCAACTCCAAGTTTTTCATTCTCCATATAATATTTATATCTTTAATGATAGAAGACATCTATTATAACACTTACCAATTACTTAAATCATTTTTTCAAAAAAAAAAAATTACTTGAACAATTAATATTAGCGAATATGGCCTTTTTTTAGTTTATTTATTTAAATACAGATTTGTTTAAAATATGCCAATATGTTGGTTTTTATTCTTTTTATTATTTTATGAATTTTATTTTTCTTTTTGACGAGATTGAATGTTTTTCTTTATATAAAAACTATTATACTAATATTGTGAGCTGAGCTTACACAGATATAGCCTCCTTTAGGCTAATAAAATTGGTGAAGACTATAAGCACTTAAACATGAGATCTCACACATCTCATATTTTTATAGAAACCGAGAAAATCAATCAGATTAAACTTAATTGGTTTTAAATTTAATTTTTTATTTTCAGGCTTGTTTAAAAATATAGAAGTTGATTTGTACTTGAAAATAGCTCCCAAATATAGTGTGTTCTAATGCTTGATTAGATTAGATATTATTGAAAGAAATTTAACTTCATTTCTTATTTTGATATTATTGGTTTTTTTTTTTCACTTCATTTGTCATTTTAAACATTACGGAAATTTTATTTTCCTTTTTTCAACTTTCTTCTTCTTTTTAAAAATAAAAATAATAGAGCTGGTGAATTTTTATTTGTCGGACAAACGGGCAAAGTCATTCATTCATTTTCTTGACTTGGGCCACTCAACAAGTCACTATTCTAAAAATTTGAAGTCAAAAAGACATAATTAGTAGTAACTACATTGGAAAAATTCTCCAATTTTTTTGAAATGGCAATAGTTTCCAGTTTGGCTGCATACTTTGGGTCCCACTCGTAGAATTTTTTTTTTACATATTATATATAATAATAGTTTTAAATAATTTTTAATTTGCACAATATATATTTCTCTATACTTAAATTAACTAGTCATTTACCTGCGCGATGCGCGTTTTATACAGATTTGTATTTCGATTGTCGTATGTGGAAATTTTTTTAGAAACTGCTTGCAATAAAGTGTTTACTCAGTCACATTTTACAAATAAATCAATTCAGATAAACAATTCATATGCAAACCAAAAATAAAATAAAAAATAATAAAAATAAGATTGAAACCTAACATGCTTTTAGGACTCCAATTTGTTATTGGAAGGTATATTATTGGATTTGGAATAAAAGTAACCGGTGTTGCTTTGTCTGGAAGAGCCACCATCTAGCTCCATATCTAGTGGCTCGCAATCAATTCAAAAAAAAAAAAAAAAAAAAAAAAAAAAAAAAAAAAAAAAAAAAAACCTCTTCATTACCCAAACATATATTATTGAATTTGGAACAAAGTTTACTTGTATGTACATAATATACATAATATATACATAATATATAGAACACTTTGAAATTTCTCTTTATTTCAGCTTTTATTTATATATATATATATATATATTCACAACTTTTAAAATAATTCTAGTATTTTTAATATCTATATTAAATTTAACTACTAAGTATTATTTATTTTTTAAAGCATATAAAGGCATAAAACTTATATACATTGTACAAATAACAAAAATATTATGTAATACTATACAATTAAATAAAATAAAAATAATAAATATTTGAAAAATATCAGAGGAAATATTAATATTTTCATCATGAGTCAAAATAAAACTATTTTAAAAGGTGTGCAAATAATTTGATTCCTTGTCAAATATTTTAAGCATCTGTCTATCTAAAACATAAAGTTGAATTTTATGTCTCTTCTCTATTTGTCATGTCTGCATGACTTGAATATTGTTATTTGGCTTTGGTTTTGAATATGATTTTATATTTTCAATTGATTACTTTTTTTTTTTTAAACTTAACAATTCATTAATAAAAAATATAACTTAAGTATATGGTAAGAAATATAAATATAAAAAATTCAAATCTTTTGTTTGAAAATTATCTTGACAAAAGAAATTAATCTTTTGTATACGCATTGGTTCTTTTTTAAATAGAACGATAGAAAAAATTTTCTACAATATTGTCTCAAACTTTGCCCTTTTGACAGTCTGCCACACTTGACAAGGATAGAAGAATTTAAAACACCGAAATTTAATGCAGGAACAAATCGCATTACTAGACTCCATTGATAAAAAAAAAAAATTTACCTTCATTAGAAGATCTAAAGTCTCAAATCACAAATAATTAACAATCCATCTTGTATTTTGAATTACCAATTAAGAAAAAATCACACAATCACATAAAAACTGACAATAGCAAGGAACAACTGATATTGAATCCTATAAATTGCATCTTGACACCTCAAATTAGATTAGATGTAGAAATCCAAAATCCCAAATTAGGAACCTTAATTCCCAAATTAGGAATTTCTTCTTGGATAAAATTGCAGATCTTGACCCAATACTCAACTAGAAGTATGAATCAAAGATATCAAGATGAAAAGATAAATGCCAAAAGGATTAATTATCTTTGATAAGTTTGAAAGCAAGTTTAATGAAGAATCAAAGAGGATTTGCCTCTCTTGAATTCGATCGTAGAAAACACATAAGCTGCATATGTGTCGATCTCCCTCTTATAATACTTAAAACTAAGTACTTTTAGGCTAAGAAATCCTAAAAACTAATTAAAACATAAAGCCCAATTTAAATGGGCCTAATTTTGTTTATTAGAAATAGAAAGGGTAGAGGTGAATTATGTAGGAGGGTAGAACCAATGAGCTGAAAATATGTGATATAGGCTTTCTTGGGCTTGGGCCAACAAATGTTAAAAGATTAGTACTAACCGATTAGCTAGCTAGCTTGCTACCCTTATTTGCCCTTGGATTTGATATTTCATTGATGTGAGATTTTTAACACTCCCCCTTGTTGACGCGTGTCTTTATGCCCTCACCTAACCCAATGATGATACGAGGATGCAGAATGAAGGGTCACGACCATCCGGAAGCCTTTAATCCAAGGATTTAATTTAGACCAATTTAAGGGTGTCTGATTTGCATTAGAGTTGCGTCACGCAGCTATAAGGTGCATGACGGCACTGACAGTTGCGTCACGCAACTCCAATCAAGATGACGTCACCCTGAATGCCGACATAATTGTTTTTCATTCTGTTTGGGTACGTGGCAACGGTCCAAAAAGTGAGCTGCGTCACGCAGCTATCGGGTCTGTCACGCGGCAGTCAGTTGCATGACGCAGCTATGTCCTGACCTACCTCTATAAATACTGCGTTTTTTATCTTATTTGGGACAAGAATTTTAGGGCCCAAAAATACACATTTGCGGCTGGGTTTTTCTGCAGAAACTCTTCTGAGTTCCCTTGAAGAAAAATAGCCATTAGAGATTAATCAAGTTAAAACGAAAATCATAAAAAAGAAAAAAAAGAAAAGAAAAAGAGGTGAGTGTTGAATCCTTGGAGATAAAGGCCTCTGGAGCCCCTGAATCTTCATTCTTTAATGCGTTCAAGCTGTTAACAATCCTCAATCTGAGGGTTAGATAATTCCTTAAAACTCTTCTTGGTATTTTTAGTGGTTTATTCATTGTTATCTATGTTATTGGTGTTTTAGTATTGTAATCTTAGTTAAGCGGTATTCTGCCTACTCTTGGATGTTTTTATACTGTATTAAAGCATGTTTAAATAAAAAGAAAACGTAAAAAGGGTTGTTTGAAAAATACATACGGACCAGAGCAGTTGCGTCACGCAGCCAGTAGTTCCGTCACGGATCTGGCAGTTGCGTGATGGAACTGTTCATGTCCAAAACACAGTTGCTTTACCCAGATCAGTTGCGTCCCGCAGCTATTAGATCCGTAACGGATCTAGCGGTTGCGTGACGGAACTGTTTGTGTTCATAATTTTATTTTGTTTTATTTACCGTTTAATATTATATTTTAATTATGGATTTGAAATAAACGGTTGACGAATCTGGAAGTTTTCCTAATTATGAACAGCTACGTCACGCAGCCATTGATCCGTCACGCAACTGTTCTTCCATAGAACAGCTGCGTGACGGACTGTTTTGGGGTGCCAGAAGCAATTTTTGTTCAAAAACTTAACGAATTTTGTACAAAAAAAAAAAGATTTAATTCTTGAAGTAAATACGAAGATAACCAATTGTGGGCAGATTGCAGTTTAATCAAGCTTAGTATATTAATATGTAATTATGCATGGATTCGGGTATTTAGGGTTTCTTGGATGCAAATTGGGTAGAATGTATTTTTAGGATCGGTTTGTGGCCCGCTTTTAACCATAAGGCAAGAGCGGGTCTTGTGTTTACTTTGACTTAATTGCTTTGGGTTGAATGGTTTGAATGATTTGAATGATTATGAATGCAATGATTGAAATTGTTTGGGACGATTAAATAATTTTCCATATAGGAACTCGGTTCGATTTATTCGGGTTGGGTTTAAACAAATAATTTGGCTTTTCTGAATCAAAATTAGAAATTGTAGGTTAAAAGAGGCCGGTTTTTCCCGGCGTCGGCTTCCAACAAGCTGATGTACCCAATTCCCTTACCCAGAATCGCACTCGATGCGCCTGACTAGTTCTCTAAATTGGCCTTAAATAAAATTGGGTTTTAAATGAAGTCACTTTTCAAATTAGAAACGGTCCCATTGCCGTAAAAATGGGTGGCGACTCAAAATGTTTTATAAGACCGATTTATCGGCATCGTATCCAAAAGTGTTTTGTCACCACTGTTCTTAATAAAGATCACTCTTTTCCAAATCCAAATAAAAATCGAGCATTTTCCGGATCGCTCGGGGGCGGTGCGAAAATAGATTGGCGACTTCACTAGGGAGCAACCGCTAATCCCCGGTTATTTTTAATAACTAGATGGTTGCAATTAGGAATTGACTCTAAATACTACATTTTCTAAATAAAAATTGATTAGAAAGCCGTTGGAAAGTTTTTTAATCTTCCGTATGTGTTAATTTACTTTTCTTTATCTTTCTAGGATCTTGCATTCATACTACATTTCTCTCTTCTCACCACTTTCTACCCTTATTACCCTTCGGTATCTTTATTAATTTCGAAGGTGGATCCAGCCTAAACCTCGCATTTTGGGTACATCCACCCAAGAATTAGCAAATTTACCAACCGCAAGCCTAATACCTTAAAAGGTGCGTCAAAAGGAGTAGGCCCATGAGAAAGCCCGAATCCTGTTTGCGGAACCCGGACTTTGTAAGCCCAATGGACCAAAGCCCATGCATGTAGCTAAAAGCCATAGTCACTTCCCCTAAGGAACACCTGTTTCTATTTGCTGTTGTCATGCCACATTCATTTCCGAGAGATTATATCGTCAATCTCAAACCCCCTGCTGGTTGTCGAGATTAGACCAAATCCTAGGAAACAGATGTCGAAATTTATACCAATGGAACTCGTGTGTGGGAGAGATAAGGTTGGAAGGCATGCATTTCCCAACTCCCGTTCCCCTGTATGTGATAAACTGCTCATCTGCTGTAACATTCATGCACCACGTAATACTTTTCGTTTCAACCATGCATTTAAGAGCTAATTTTCGGTATGGACGTTTGACCTTGATTTTGAGACTGGACCTCTAATTCATTTTGAATAATATAAATCAATCATTTATAGTGAATTTATACCCAAAAGAAAAGGGAGGTATAAGGGGGTTGCGATTCCTTTGTATTTTCACATTTCTCGCATTATCTGAAAGTAAGTGTGAGATTGCAAAAATGTAAGCGAAATAAGATCCTACTTGGGACCATCTGTTCCAAGGCAAAAAGTAAGGAGACAAAAAAATAACAAAAAAAAAAGTATCCTGCTTGGAAATTCCTTCATTCCAAAGCAAAAATCAGGGATTTGAGAGAAAATAGCCGACCGTAAAATCCAAAAGGAACGGTCGACGACAGATAATGCCAGAAATGTTTGAATATGAAATAAATCATTGCTATGATATTCATACCGAATTTTGGATCCAGTCGTTGAAATCGAAATCTTATTTCCATACCAATTATTAGCACATTAGATCTGCATTCCTCATCCTATATGCTCCTATTTCTCATGCATACATGCAGGACCTACTTTAACTCAGGTATTTTTATCTACCAGTCAGAATTGATCCATCCCGGGAAATCACCTCGAGAGCTTGGCATCGACGCCTTGGTCAACGTTTGGTCAGAGTGTCCCCAATCCCCGAGTCTTCTCCGATTAGTCCTATGGCTCGTTCAAGTTCGTCAGATTCGATTTCTGATTCAGATTTGGTTGAAATGGCTGATAACACTGTGAATGAGACTAGTTTCTCTCTAGCCCAGATAAGGACCATTACCGAGATAATAGCTGCTGCCTTTGCCCAAGAGAGGGCACAAAATCAGGTTCCTCCTATTTCAAGTAATCAGCCTATGGTTGAAGAAAGGGATTTTCCAGAACCCACCTTAGGTAACCAAGCCTCTATTGGTGATGCGGTTCCAATTGAGAATGATTTAATTAAGCAGTTTGCAGAGCTGAAAGATAAGGTGGAGAAAATGTCTGTTGCAAAGGAGAAGGACCCAGTCACCAATTTCCACGTGGCTAAATATGTCTTGCACCCTACGAGTTCTACTTCATTCAAGACTTTCAAGCATACCATATTCGAAGGAGACAATGATCCGCGGTCCCATTTGTCTGAGTTCATCCAGGTCGCCCAAATGAACCGACATAATGAAGAAGATGTCTTACGGGCATTTCCTTAAACACTACACAAGAGCTATAGGAGATGGTATGATGGCTTGAATACGGAGACGCAGCGACATTGGGTCAAGCTATAGACTGCTTTTCTCAAACACTTCAAAACAGATGACAGTGATGAGTTCGGCCTATGTGATTTGGAGAGCTTAAGGCAGGAAAAGGATGAAAGCTTCTCTGATTATTACAAGAGGTGGAGGACAAAACTGTTCATGGTCCAGACAAGGTCAAAGGATCAAGAGCTGATCAGGATTTTCAGTCGAAGCCTGCTGCCTTTCTTCAAGGAGAGGATGTTGGCCCAACCTCTCACTGACTTTTCTCTAGTTCAAAGGGCTGGGTTGAATATTGAAGAGCTGTACAAAGATGAAAAGAAGAAGAGCCGAGGGTTTGGTAACTACCGCTCCTCCTACACTGATAGAAATGCTGGAAACACTGCTACAAACCAGTTAGGGAGTAGCAACACGGTTGGAGCTGTTAACGAGAAGGTGAGAAGGGAGTTCACCGATTTGGGTAGACCTTTGAGCACGGTCATGAGATCCTGCATTAAGAATGGTGTGCTGTCCAAATTGCCAGTTAATCCAGCTAAGCCTATTCGGGGTAGGTTTATGGATCGGGACTGCGAGTATCACCAGTGTAAGGGGCATTCTACTGATGACTGCTTCAAGCTTAGGCACGATATAGAGGATCTAATAGACAGTGGGAAGATTACCAAACCTTCTGAGCGCAATAAGCCAAGCACAAAGAATAATCCCTTACCACAATACTAGTACAATTATCCACCTCATAAGCCTTCAGCAGGCGGGTCAGTTAATGCAATTGGGAGTGGTCTGCCGGAAGAGCTGGTATTGGCAGAAGCCGAATGGGAGGAAAAGATGTGTGCCATGTTGAACATCTGAGATGACTGTAGCAGTGAGGAGGAAGAAGAAAGGAGGCCCGTGAAAATTGAAATTGACAAGAGCATCACAGTCCAAGTTGGCGAGGTACCAGAAAGCGAAGATGACTAGGTTCAGCTTGCGATTCAAAAAAGTTTGGCTGATCAGGAAGACCAATGGTACTACAGCAGTGATGAGGATGTAAATGAAGTTGGCATCCAGAGCTTGACCCGAAGCGGTCGTGTGTATAATCCAGACAATAATTCCCAGTCTAAGGGGAAAGGAGTTGCCATCGATGGGATAGGAAAGAAAGCAATAGATAAGGGTGAAGAAGAACCCAAGGAAAAGAAAAAGGAAGATGAAGTGGGGAAAGCACAAAAGAGGGCTACTGAAGTGGGTGAAAGTAGTCAAAACAAAGTACCAAGCGGCGTAACAGCAAATTCAATACTAAGTCAGCTACAGAGGACTAAGGCTGACATCTCACTTTGGGATTTACTGATAGCTTCAAAGGAACATAGAGAAGCTTTGCTAGAAGCCATGAGATTTGTCAGAGTTCCTGCCAGAATCCAGAGCGTGGATATGATTAATGTGTTGCAGCGCAGGATTGGTGAGATCACCTTCTTTGATTCTGATCTCCCTTCTGAAGGTAGGAATCACTTTAAGCCTCTGTACATTCAAATTGCTGTTAATGGGCGAGAAACCCGCAATGTGATGGTAGATAACGGGTCGGCATTGTGTGTATGCCCACTGAAAATGCTATCCAAATTTAAGATTGAGGAGTCGGAACTTGAGCCGTCTAACATGGTAGTTAAAGCCTATGATAACACCATGTGTAATGCTAGGGGAACTTTCAAAGCAAAGATTTCGACAGGTACAATAGAAAGTTGGGTATATATAGTGGTCTTGGACATTTTGGCCAATTATGCTCTGCCATTAGGAAGGCCATGGCTTCATCCTCTGGGTGCAATTTGACAGCATTTTTCGCAAGTGTACGAAATCGCAACAAGTAATATAGAGTAAGAGAGTATCGTATCCACAGGGATTGTATATCAATTACCAAAATTATGTTAACCTATTATTATTTAGACGATATTAAGAGAGAATTGCTATAAGGAAAATAAAATTTGAAGTAAAAACAGAAAAGATCAAGCACAAAATTCAGGTGAAAAGAAATCAGAGAATTAAATTACTAGGGAATTTGTTTTCACTTAATTCTATCCAGCTTATCCTATTAGTTTATTAATCAATTTTAATTGTTCAAGTAGGAGAAACAACCCTAGAGTTACTAACAAGCTCTCCCGATGTATTGTTAGCTATTCTAATCCAGTTTAATTACCTAACTATTAATAGTGAAATCAAACATAAATCAGATCATTAGGTTTTATGGTTGTTTTGTGAATTCATAACTTAATAATCAAAAACTTATGAAAACCCCCCTTGAGTCAAACCATATAGCTTCCGCATCAAGTTATTATTCTCAAGTGACTTATTATCTTTTTCATGTCAATAACCCTTCTCCCGATAGTGATTATTGAAATAACTCAATCCAGGGGAAATTTTCTGCCTGGAAGCCTTAAGCACAATAATAAGTTATAGCAAGAACAATGAAAAATAAATCTAATATTATAAACTGGAATCAAATTAAGTTACATCAAATCCCTAGTATAAGAGTTTAGTTGGACATAGTAATTAAATTAAACTCAGTCATACTTGAATCATTCACCATATTTAAAGACAATAATAAAAAGAAAGAAACAAGATGAAGAGTTTAGAATAAAAACTGTATCACAACTATATGGATGGCTTCCTTGATTCTTGGCACAAATCTATGATGCTTGAAGTCTTTGAGAGAGAAAGAATTATGTAGAGAATTGCACAAAAAATGATATCCCTAGCACTGAGAAGTTCCCTTCTTTATATAGAGCTCTTGAAAGTAAGTCTGAATCTTATTAGGAAATAGAATCCTTATTTAGTGCAAAATCTTCTATAGGAGATCATAACTGTTTAGGCTTTTGATTTCCTCTTAATTAGGACTCCTTTCCTTCCCAAAATAAGTCTAGGTCTTGCTTAGTATGTTTAGGAAACTCTATGAGGCGGCCCATGTGAGAAAAAGATGGATTTGCGTATTTAGCTCACGCTAATTCTGTTCTGCGTAGCACGGGCGTGCCACCAAGCACAGGCAGGGCGTGCTTGAGTCTGGAAGTCTGGCTAGTGAAGCACGGGGTATGCTAGGCAAGCACGGGCTAATGAATCCCTGAGGCACGGGCGTGCTACCAAGCACAGGCAGGGCGTGCTTGCTTCTGTCACTCCCGCCTAGAATTGTCATGGGCGTGCTAGGCTTGACACGCCCTGATCTCATTTTAGCACAGTCGTGCCTTTTGACACCACCCTGGCCGTGCTCTCTTCTGTCTCTCCTTAGATTTCCTTAGCTCCTAGCACGGTTGTGCCTTCTAGCACGGCCTGGGCGTGCTAGAGGCTAAGTGTCTTGCCTTGTAAAGTTCTTTTCTGTGCCAAATTCCTACAATTTTCTCTTAGATCAAGCGGATTAAGAATCAAGGAAGCTTTGAACACAATTATACTAGAAGTGAATTAAAATCAAATTAAAGTAATAAAAACTTACTAAAATTCTAATAAAAACTATATTAAAAACACTATAAAATTAACACCTATCACAATTCCTTCCACCTTGCATAGAAAGTCAAGGTACCCTGGGGTGCTGATGTGGTAACTATCAGTGCGCAGGAAGATCTGAATGTGGCGGCGGTGGAAGGTTTAGAGGCGGCTGTGCCTTTATCTGGTTTTCAGGTGGCTGTGATTGATGATGCTGTAATCAATGAAAACAAAAGTGCAGTCAACAGGATGAGCCCTTTTTCTCGTAAAATGATGAAGAAGATGCAGTGGAAATACAACAAAGGGCTAGGCAGAGATTTACAAGGAAGACTTGAACCTGTGCCATCATCACATGGTCAGCAAGGTCGACGCGGACTGGGGTACTCAGAACATAGAAAGAAAGAGAAGTATGAAGTCCAATCTCCAATAAAAGAGCCGGGACCAAACAAGATCTTCTTTATCCCAGAGGCTTCAGGGGAATTTCAAAGCAGAGGAAAGACATATCCTGGTCTGGAGATCTTCATGATAGATTTTGAAGAGCAGTTAATCAAGTCTCCAGAGCCTTCTTTTGAGCAGTTGGTAGAAGGCACACAGTTCATGGTTGACATGGTTCAAACAGGTAGTGGCACGGAATGGTCACAGAAGATACCTGAATTTGAAGATTTCGTTGGGATTGGGGACGAAGCTTCAAGAATGGTGCAGGAGCAAAAGTCTAAGGCAAGGATCCTCCAGTCAATACTAGCAGCGGAAGATGCAGAAGAAGCTGAGAGGAAGGTGATGAAGATGCCAAAGCATGAGGAGAAGGAAGAGAAAGCTGCCCTAGAAGCAGAGGATGCTCCAGATGCTAATGAAGTGATTCAAGCAATCAAAGACAGTTGTGATGAATGTATTGAACAGGCTATTAATCGTGTCTTTTGTTTTTCTGATTATTGTTTTGAGAACGATTTGGATGGTTTCCCTTTATTATTTCAATCAATGGAAGTGAATTTTGACTACTTGTTTTCTTGTTTTCCTAATTGTCACGTTCATGGCATTGATTATACCACGCGCATATTTGACATAAACGCATTGTATCATTTTGCATTTAACATAAGCACCACCAAAAATCCCAAAATAATCGAAATCGGATCATACTTTAAGCATGAACTCAGGCAGGATCTTCAAGAATGTATCAAGAGGAATTCAGAGGTCTTTGCTTGGAGCTATGCTGATATGCCAGGGATCGACAGATCAATTGCAGAACATTTCATACCTACTGATCCAAACATTAAGCCAGTAAAGCAAAAAAGGAGACGGGTCAAACCAGAATGACAAGACAAGATTAAGGCTGAGGTCCAGAAACAGTTAGATGCAGGATTCTTAGAAGTAGTACATTACCCTGAATGGCTGTCAAACATAATCCATGTGCTTAAAAAGGATGGAAGACTAAGGGTCTGCGTTGACTATAGGGACCTAAACAAAGCCTCGCCCAAAGATGACTTCCCACTTCCACACATAGATGTTTTGATCGACACTGCTACTAGAATGGGATGTTATTCTATTATGGACAGATTCTCCGGGTACAACCAAATCTTGATGGCCTTAGTTGACAAGCATAAGACTGCCTTCACTACTGATTTTGAGACTTTCTGCTATAGGGTGATGCCATTCGGATTAAAGAACGTCAGGGCAACATATCAGAGGATGGCGACAACGTTATTTCATGACATGATCCATAAAGGATTGGAGGTATATGTGGATGATATGGTGATCATGACAAAAATACAGGAAGAACACACGGAGATGTTGGAAAAGTTCTTCGCACGGGTCAAACAGTACAACTTAAGACTCAATCCCAAAAAGGGCGTATTCGGAGTCACGAAGGGGAAGCTATTAGGTTTTGTTGTAGGACCTAACGAGATTGAGGTTGACCCATACAAAATAAAAGCCATTCAAGATATGGAATCGCCAAGAACAGAACGTCAGGTAAGAAGCTTCTTGGGAAAAATTCAGTATATCAGCAGGTTTATTTCTAGGTTATCTATCACTTGCTCCGATCTTCAAGCTGCTTAAGAAGAATCAACCAGTTAGATGGAACGAGGACTGACAGAAAGCCTTTGATCATATAAAGAAGTACTTGATGAATCCACCAGTATTGAGTTCGCCTAGACCGGGAGAGCCTCTGATCCTGTACTTGTCTATAGAGGATGCAGGAGTTGGAGCTATGTTGGCACATCCGAACGCTGCTGGAGTAGAAAAGGCCATCTATTACATCAATAAGAAATTACTGCCTATCGAGGAGAAGTATAATTTAGTAGAGAAAACATGTATGGCAGTGGTATGGTCGATAAAGAAATTGAGGCCTTACTTTGATTCCTTTAGGGTCACTTTCATTTCTAAAATTGATCCTATGAAGTATCTTCAAAGAACACCTACTCTAGAAGGACGGCTGTCCAAGTGGCTAATTCAGATGTCCAGTGTAGATGCAGAGTTTGTCACGAAAAAGACGGTCAAAGGTCGGGTGGTGGCAGAATTCCTGGCTGAGAATCCCATTGCAGATGATGAATCATAGGAATTGGAATTCCTAGATGAACATTTGTTGTGTGTTGAAACAGGGGCTTGGAAATTGTACTTTGATGGGTCAGCCAACAGAATTGGAGCTGGAGCTGGTATCATGATAGAAGCACCCATTGGCGAGGTCACAACAATGTGCAAAAGATTGTTGTTCCCAGTCACCAATAACATGGCCCAATATGAACCGTGTATCATGGGAATGGAGGCTCTTCTTGCATCAGGAGCTAAGGAAGTCGAGGCGATAGGAGATTCACTATTGGTTATCGAACATGCTAACGAGAGATGGAAAGTGGAGGAAGAAACGTTGAAACCCTATGTTGAGTACTTGTTAAAGAAAGCAGCACTTTTTGACAAGATTACTTTTACTCACATAGGAAGGACTCATAACCGAATTCCGGATGCCTTGGCAAACTTAGCATCAGCTTGGCAGGATTTGAGTAAAGTCCCAAAGAAGCCATTTATCATTACCGTAGCAAATATCCCATGATATGAAGAACATTTTGTGAACCAAGTTGAGTCCGAGGAAGAACCTTGGTTTACGGATATTCTACGGTATATGAAAGACAGAACCTTTTCTGATGATGCAACAAAGGAAGACCGTTCAGCTCTAAGAAAAATGGCTTTGAATTATGTCTTGGCCGATGGTGAGCTATATAGAAGGGCTTGGGACGAAATGCTGCTAAGATGTGTAGGTAAGAAGGAAGGAGAAGAAATAATGAAGAAAATCCATGAGGGAATCTACGGTACTCATTTGAGTGGCATGAGTTTGGCCAGAAAAATCATGAGGCAAGGCTATTTTTGGGTGCAAATGGAAGGTGACTGTGTTAATTATGTACGTCATTGTAAAGCTTGTCAGTACCATGATAACAAAAGCCATTTGCCTACTGCTGAACTCCATCCAACAGCTCCTTCTTGGCCTTTTTCAGCATAGGGTATAGATATCATCGGCAAGATCACGCCAGCAGCATCGAATGGTCATTAGTATATTTTTGTTGCAGTAGACTACTTTTCTAGATGGATTGAAGCTCAATCCTACAAAACTTTGACTGCCAAGCAAGTGACTAGATTCATTGAGTAGAACATTTTCTGTCGCTATGGTGTTCCCCATCACATAATTACAGACAACGGTTCTCATTTTCTAGCAGACGTCGGCCAGTTGCTATATAGGTATAAGGTTGAGCATCACCATTCCTCTCCTTATCGACCTCAAGCTAATGGTGCAGTGGAAGCCGCAAACAAGGAGATTAAGAGAATCCTATCCAAGATGTGCGAGAAGTATAGAAGCTGGGCTGAGAAACTTCCTTTCGCGCTCTGGGGGCATCGCACTACTTTCAAGTCAGTGAATGGAGCTTCTCCTTTCGAGCTTGTATATGGGATGGAGGCAGTGTTACCTGTAGAGCTTGAAAAGAAGTCTCTCAGGGTTCTTGTGGAAGCCGGTCTGCCCAAGGAAGAATGGGTCAAGAAAAGGTATGAGGATCTAGCGCTTTTAGATGGCAGAAGATTGAATACCAGATTCCAGGATCAGATGAGAAAGAGAAGGATTGCTCATTTCTACAACAAACGGGTACATCCATGGGCTTTAAAGAATGGAGATTTAGCGTTGGTCAGATTGTTAGACCATGAATCCTAGAGTCATCCTGGAGGGAAATTCAGACCCAACTGGCATGGGCCATTCAAAATTCAAAAGCTATTAGCTAAAGGTGCCGCTGAATTGACCACTGTGGAAGGGAAGCCTGTCTATCGGATTATTAATCAAGACCAAATGAAAAGGTTCTATGTCTGAAATGACGATTCCGATTAAAAAAAAAAAAAAAAGAGAGGGGGCTAGGTTGAAAACCTGAAAGGATGACCTAGGTAAGAAATGAGCTCGCTAAGTTGAAAACCCATAAAAGGCGGTCTAGGCAAAAGTTAGAGCATAAAATATAAAACAAATAAGACTTTCGGGATTAGCGCGTGGTGGTTAGTTTAAATGTGAAATCTATGCCATGCATTCGTGACATGTTTGTGACTGGTTGCTCAATGTCATCAACTTGACTAGAAGGAGAATAGGTAAATGAGTAGTTAGAATGAATGACCATTGTATTAAAATAGTTCTTCTTTACTTCTGTGTAATGTTGAAAGAAGTAAGATTAATAAAGGGCTTGAATTTCAAATTTTTCTTCCTTTTTTGTTTCGGATATGATTAAGGAATGAAGGACCTTCCTCTATGCTTAACTGATCAAGACTCGCTCATCTATTTTCAAAATGTCCTAGCTGCTGGTCCTGCTTGTGTAATGAATTCTTTTAAAACATCAATCAGGAGAACAAATGCCATTTTCTCAGTGATTTCCTGGGAAAGATCGACAAAAACCTATGGATAAAACCTTAGCACTCAGTAGGTTCATGCATACATAAAGGAGTTGCATATGTTATTTTGTTTGATTACTGCAGGTAATAAAAATGGTCACCCCATCTTTTTATTTCCAAACGTAAGCTTCTGTCTTTAAATCAAATGATCCGCTTTTTATGTGCTTTCATGTATTGACCCAGGGGCAGGAGGCCCAAATGCTAACTCAGCAAATAATTTCGAAGGAAAAGATTTGTTGTCTTTTGTTGCCTATGTGTGCAGAAAGCAGGAATTAATAAAGACAGAACTATCAGAGTCATTCGTTGAAAAAGAGGGGAATACATTAATTGGGAGTTCACAGCCCCGGAATACAGGAAATTAAAAGGAAAAAGCATTAGCAATAGCATTTATTCCAGTGAGCGAATCATCAGACACCAGTCCCTTCAAGAGCCAGTTTCATCATTGGGAGTAGAACCAGTCAATATATTCGGGTGTCATGGTGTCATGCATCACCCCTTGACCCAGGTACCAGGTGTTTCGATTTCGCCAACGGTCAGCTAAATTAGTCAACAGACTCTACGTCATGGGACCACTTTCAAAGTCATGAATTCTGGGAATGCGCTGTACAATACCGTACTGACGGTTGATCCTGTCTGGGAAATAGGCCATGGAACGGTCAAGACTGGCGTATAACACATAATTGAGGTTCATGCTTCCGACTGTGACTAGTCTAATCCTCCACCAAGGGTAGGTCCACCAGATCACGGGGTTATCACCAAAATCAAATTGTCCTCGGGAGCGGGACCGAAAATTGGCAGGGCCATAGGTTGGAATCAAACGAGCTGGGACTGGAGGAATTAGGCTTAACTTATCTGGAGCCCAGGCTTGCAACAACATCGGGCAACCTCGATGGTGAACATTGAAGTTGGTGACATGAAGGGCAATATCCCTAATCCAGCACACGGTCTCTCCCATGATCATCATAAATACGGTGCGACGATACACCTGCATGTCCCGAACAATGGTCAGCAGTCGGAAATCTCCAATTCCAGGTCGGTGATTTTTCATGGCATACATGTTCAGCAATAGGAAACAACAAGCCCGAACCCAGGAAGGGTTCGCATCCATAGATAGAACTCTGGTCAAGAAAGGTTCTAAGGGAAGACCTTGATCCGGATCTATTCCACCAGGAAGGTAAACCGGGCATAGAGCAGCAATCTCGGCCAGATCGCATCTTGGGCCTGGGGGCAAAGTTGGAGTTTCGTGTTGTTCAGGGTGATGACCCATCACGGCACATATTTCCTCGTAGGTCGGAGTTACTTCAGAATCTTCAAATCGAAAAACCATGGTGTTGGGATTGAAGTACATGACGAGCCAAGACAAGAAACTATGATCAGGCTTCAAGTCTTTGAAATATTTCAGCCAGGCGAGTTGGTTCATGGGGTGAATCTGCCACAGATCATCAGGAATGGATTGAACAAAGGCTGAGACTTGATTTTTGAAAGCCATGGAGGGAAGGGATTATTGAAAAGAGAAGCCGTTTGGAATGCTGGATGAAGAGAACGAAGAGGGAAACTTCTATTTATAGGAATGGAAAAGGCCTCAGTGAATGCACGCCATCACCATCTGGCATGGTATTTACTATAGTGGTTGGATGGGCATTTATGCGTAGACCACACCGGTAATTGGGCATTTATGCCTGCATTAATAAGATGGACAGCCCTTACAATAGGATGGTTGAGCATTTATGTCCGCATTAACTGAGCTGGACCACTCCTGCGAAAGAGTGGGGCGTATCCTTTTCCTTTCTGTGATTTTTATTCAGTTCTCGTTTTATTGTTTTTTGTCCTTTGTAAAGAAAAGTAGATGGGCATTCATGCCCGCATTAACCAAGTGGACCGCCCTGGTAGGTAAGTATTACGTTTCATCTTTGTTTTTGATTAATTTTTATCTTATTTTATTTTTCCTTATTTTGTTTTCCGGTGTGCAAAAAATTGGTTGAGCATTAACGAGATGGACCACTCTTGCAAGTAAGTGGGGTACTTCCATTTTGCGTTTTTGTGTTTTTTGTGTTTTGTTTATGCAGGAATAAAGTGAAGTCTCACAAATTGTAAATAATGAACATATAAGTAATACTGTAATAAAAGAAAAGTAAGAATACTGTACTAAATGAAATGTAAATAATATTGTAAAATAAATACAAAAACAACGAAAATGTACTCCGACGAGTTACAAAAATGTCATAAAGAGTGTGAATAAAATGAAGAAGGTCGACTAACGTCGCCTCCAGCTAGGACCAGTTGCCGCCTGCCTGGTAGAAGAGGGTGGAGGCGGTGGAGCATCGTCGGACGAAGAGCCATCATCATCCTCCTCATCCTCGAAGAAATCCAAAGGAATCCCCTCCACCTCCAGCCTAGTCCGGAGCCGGTCAACCTCCAGCTGAAGACGAGAAATAGTACTGGTCTGACGGGACTGATGCCTCCGCAACCTGCCAATCTCTAAATCCTGTGGAAATACAAAGAGGAGAAAGGTAAGAGGAGTATATAAAGCAAAACGCAAAAGGCAAAAAGCAAGAGAATCATACTCTCTCGTGAAGCTCTGGATATAGCCGGGCAATGTAGGACCGAGCAAAGCCGAAACTCTGGTACAGCTCCTGATATCTCTGAGCAGGCACCTGCAAGTACGAAAAGGCATTCGATAAAGAATCATTCAGGTAAGCATCTATAACTTAGTGAATTCGTTCTTCTACTTACGTGTGTGGCATGCTTAGGATCCAGCTGTAGCGGCGGAGGAGCCTGCCGGAGGTCAGGAGGAATGACAATGGCCGATCCAAGGCCCAGAGTAGGGTCCAGAGCAACCTCCATGCCCGGAGGAAAGGGGACATCCCCTAGCACAGCTCCCGTGGGCCCAACCGCTGGAGCATCCGCCTGCACCTGCGCCTGCGCCCTATAGTACGTAGGGGTCCGATGCCTCCTCCTCTCCTGTGACAAGTCAAAACAAATGCAGTTAATTACTTGATCAAAGTGTTGAAAAAGAGACCGAAGGCACAAGAGATACCTGAATATACTCCCGGACCTCCGGCAATCTGGCCTGCAGCCGGGTGGTGAAGTAAGAGGCATAATCACCAGGGATCAGGAAAACATCCGCTGGCGGGCCGTCGTACTCCAGCAACAGGTCCTCCGGGGTCATGCCCTCCAAAAGGGACATATGGTGAGGAGGAGCAGCCGGCACTCGCCTCTGTGCTGTGGGAATATGGAGCTCAAAGATCCTCTCTCCTAAGAAGTACCGGTCCACCCAGTAGCCCTGCAGCAAGATCCTGGACCGGGTGAAGGCCTCTACCATGACACGAGAGGGATCGACCGCCCAAGCATCTCCCTCCCATGGAGTCAGAAAGAGCTGCAAAACAGAAAAGCCAGTAATTACGCAAAAAAAAAATGATGAAAAATGAATGAAAGGAGACATGCTATTCAGAAAGTTTCTTGTACTTACATCAGCTAAGGTCCTATCATTAAGATAGCACCTCCAATAGTGTTTATCCTCGGAACTGGGAAAGGTATGGTGGCGATGCGCCAAGTACCGAGGAATCCGCCGGGCATCAGCAGACGTATCACTCCCTGGACCACCAGGATAGATCCGATACTCATAGGCCCACACCTGTAACAAGATCCCAACAGCTAAGTGTAAATCAGAGTAATGAAAAATAAAGGAAGAAAGTCAAGGGAATAAGTGTCTGACCTCAAGCGGACGGAGGAACTGCCAGTTAGACTCACCACTACCGCTAGTCCATACAGTCAGACCATGGTAGAGATGAGCCAATGCAAGAGAGGCCCAGTCATAAGAGCCAACACGGCCCAAATCCCGTAGACAAACCAGCACAGCAGGGTCTCCCTTATTCTGGGAAGTGCACAGAAGCTGAGAAGAGATAATGTAGAAAAGGAAGGACCGCGCTGCCTGGTCCATCTCCTCTCTAGTATAAGCTGGGACAGCAGGTCTAACATCTGTGGGAAGCTCTCTCCAAGCAGCTAGTCTGGTCTGGATACGCTCGGCCCAAAACTTGTAGACGAGCTCGTAAGAAACGTACCCCTGCGCGGTGTACCTGGTATGAGTGGTCACGCCGAGTAGGGTACGAACTAGCTCAGCTCCCAGGGCAGCTCTGGTACCGCGCATCTAGAGGAGCAACCTGGCCATCGAACCCGAGCCTAGTGATGGCAGTGTAGTCGGCTGGAGTCAGGGTCATCTCTTCGAAACCGAAGATGAATGAGTGGGTGCAGTCATTCCACCGCTCCATCAGCGCGTAGCGCATGGCGGGTGGAAACCGGGGCTGAGTCCGGCGAAGCCCAGTGGCGTAATCGCCGAAACCAGCAGCAACGACTCTAGACCGCATCAGGGGGTCCAACAAGTCCCAGAAGGCTGAAGCATCAGTGGAGGATCCGCCAGCACGGGCCTTGCCCAGATCGACCTGTGTAAGAAAATCCGCACAAACAAAGGATTAAAACTAACACTTTGTAACGCCCCAAAATTTTCGAATCTTAAAATAATATTATTTTATCAGGTCATGAATAGTGCTACAGAAAGGGGGATAATATTTTATTTAGATCTGAGGAAGATATTGAGTATGATTAACTATGAATGGGTAGTGATTTACCAGTCTATGAATAGTACCACCGATCTGTGAATAGTACTACCGGTCCGAGAGTCGGTATTATTTTGGTCCGGAAAAATTACTATATATGTTTTATATTTTCTTTAATATTTTTGGAGTATGTATGCATGGTTTTTATGGGTAGAAAGTAAGTAATGAATATTTTTGGAGAATTTAGATAATTAGTGAATAGTGAATTATGATGCTTTATTAATTAAGGAAATTTGAGGAATAATTTTTATGGAGTAATTTGAGAAATTTGTGGAGATAAATAATATTGTGAAGGAATTGAATTGGAGAATATTTTTAGCCATTAGATGAGCTTAATCTTAGCCATCCAATTATGAGGAAAAGACCAAAATACCCTTTGATCACTTTATAAGGTCAACTTCAATTATTGAGCAACCACTTTTTCTCTTCTTCTTCTTCTCTTCAACGCCACTTCCTCTTCTTCTTCTCTTCTTTGTTTTTCTTCACTTCTTACTTGTTCAATCCACCAAATTAAACCCACCCAACTTGATTTAAGTAATTAATCTTAAAGAATTAAGCTTGAGAAGTGATTTGTGGTGATTAGTTTCAAGAAATTTGGAGATTCTCTACTTAAGCCAAAGGTTGGGGAAACCTCTACCATGGAGTAAAGGCAAAGAAAGCTTTAATTTAAGCTTGCTAAAGCTTATTTTTAAGGTTAGTGTTCATAAACACACTTACCTTACTTGAAATTTTGATTTTGTGCATTTATGCTATCATACATGTATTTTGGGATTTTGTATGAAATGATTGATTTGTTGAACTTTGGTTGCAATAGCATGCTCTTGGGTGATGTTTGATGAGTATTTAGTATGTGGTAGAAATCTCTACCTTGTATCTTTGTTGTTCATGTTCTTTTCATGGTTAAAGTAAGCTGAATTTTGGAAAAAGTGTTATTGGGTGAGATTAAGGGCTAGTTTTCGACCACTTCCATTTTCCATTTATGTCTGAGTCCTTCATGCAAGTTGTAGGTCTACTTCTTAGCTTTCCAACCCATCCTCTTGTGTCCAATTTGGAGATACATAGCTCAACTTATGGCTGAAATACCTAAACTGACTCTGTTATGTCGGGCCACATGCATCACTGATTGAGTGCCCATTTTGACCACTATAATGACAAGATTTGGTTCTGAGGTCTTCATGAAAGTTGTTTCCCTGTGTCTTGACACTTCCATGGTTCTGTATTGGTTTAATTTGAGTATTTGGTTAAGTAGGAATTTAATAAACATTTGACTTAGTTCTGCTGAATCGGGTCTGGACTGTTGGTCTGTGTTCCTAGCTTCTGTTTGCCACCTTACACATTGATCTGGGCTATGGCCCCTTCATAAAATTTCTATAATTTTGTCTTAGCTTTCTAATGAATCTAATTTCATTCAATTTGGAGACCTATAACTCAAGTTATGTCTTAAAAACACAGGAAAGGTCAAGGATATTTTAATGCTGAAAATTTCCTATGCCTTGACTCATAGGTTTATTTGGATAAATGTATGTATGAATCATGTGTGATGAGGTTCTCTTGATTATTTGTATGCTTGAGGATTGATTTGACAAAAATAAGATATAAGGTTGAAAAGTGGTATTGTGGATATGTTTAAATGGATATAAATGGGAAAAATTGTTGGAAATTTTGGAATAAAGTGTGGAATTAGTTTAGATAATGCATGATGAGGGTAGAAATCGATACCTTGGTGCATAAGAGTTATGTTAGTATGCTTGGTTGGAGAAGGAAATTCCTCCCCTTGGTTTTCATTAAGAGGCCAAACCACTCTAGGGTGGTAAGGCTTACTTAATTATTTTTTTTATGGTATAAGTATGACATAAGTATGATTTTATATGATAAGAAGTTTCTTATGATAAATTTCATTATGATGTTAAGAAAGTTTTAAAAGAAAAGGAATTTATGAGAAATTTTCCTATATTAAGTATATATATCTATATATATATATATATATATATATTTTCAATATTTCCTTTGAAGAATGTGGTAATTTTTGTAAGTTGTAAGTTGAGAAATTTGAAATGATGGGTATTAAGTAATGAAGAGGTTTTGATTAAGAATTTTTGCTTTTGTGAAAGAATGATTTTGATTTGGGCTCTGCTATGCATGATTGAAACGTGGTATGATGAGATTGATTTTGTTATGTGAAGCTATGATCGTATGCTAGGGTTATCAGCCCTTATAAATAGGCGGATGCGCTTATTTGTGTGATGGTGGTGGTGCTTTCATAGGCAACGATTGTGTGATGGGGGTGGTGCTTTCATAGGCCACGGTGGTGCTTTCACAGGCAACGATTGTGTGATGGGGGTGGTGCTTTCACAGGCCACGATTGTGTGATGGGGGTGGCGCTAACATAGGCCACGATCAAATCTGCTTATGTTCATTCTGTATTAGTACGAGCCTTAACTAAAGAATTAACATATTTGTATTTATAATCATCTTATTACTTTCAAAGTATTTGAATTAAACGAATGAGATTATATTATTTTAGTAAACGTTACTTTGGAAATTAATGATTATGTTATCAAATGAATTTTCAAAGCATGATATTCCGGTACATAGTTTTAAACATAAATAGTATATGTATTGGTATAATAAATGTGCAAGTAATGAATTTATGAGTTGAAAGAATTAAATTCTTTATGTTGTTAATTAATAGTTTATTAGATATTTCTTTTGCTATAAATGTACATGTATGTTGAAATTTAATGATTTTATGTCATTTGTGTTTTAAGTAAGTTGTCATCACAACTTTAGTAAGTATGTGAATTATGAGCACTACTGAGTTTTATACTCAGCGCGTTGATTTTTATCACACGCAGGTTAAAGACTGTGGTTGCTGCTTGAAGACTAAAAGAGTAGCATCAGGGCAGAAGTGACTAATGTGGTAGTAGTAGATTGAGATTTATGTACTTAAGAACTATGGCATGTATAAGTATTATATTTTCAGAGATTGTATTATTTGAATTATAACTTAAGCATGTAATTAGCAATTATGTTGGTGTCTATATTTGGAGATAAGCATAAGATTCATTAAATGATTGAATATAAAATATTTCAAGAGAGTTGGTATGATTAGTTTATTAAGACTTGATATATATACTGAATGCAATTAATTGATGAATATTAAACTGCTATTGAGGATTTATATAATTATGAAAATATAGAAGTGTTGTTGTGTTATGATGATTATGTGGAGATGTTGGGAGTTTGGAGTTTAATTGGGAGTGTTTTGTATTCACATGTTTGGCGAGCTCAGTTTTTAAAAGGGAAATTCTTACAGTATTTATATAGGATTTTTCCCAATCTATTTTTCAAAAAAAAAAAAAAAAGAGATGAAAACAAAATGAAATGATTATCTATAACAAAAACAATTATTATTCGCTACACTTGTGAATACTCAATTACTTCTAATTCA
Organism: Jatropha curcas; assembly: GCF_041381405.1. Classification (NCBI taxonomy): domain Eukaryota; kingdom Viridiplantae; phylum Streptophyta; class Magnoliopsida; order Malpighiales; family Euphorbiaceae; genus Jatropha; species Jatropha curcas. The sequence goes on from NC_143155.1 coordinate 16,418,243, forward strand.
TAATCTTATTTAATGATTTGTATGTTAAGTTAAGACGGTGTCTCCGGCACCGAATGTGGCATCCGTCGTCGGGTCTCACAGGGCTTGGCGGAGGGTGTTACACACTTGTCTATTTTTGTTTTCATGGCAGGAAAATAAAGTGTTCAAGCCTCTGGCAAGACACAGCCGCGTCACGCAACTACAGCCGCGTCATGCATCTACAAAGCTGCGTGACGCAGCTTGTCGAAGTTTTGCCTTCGGACTAACAGCCGCGTCACGCAACCACGGAGCTGCGCCACGCAGCTTGTCAAGGACGCATCCTCTGACTAACGCAACTGTTCTTCCGAAGAACAGATGCGTGACGCATCTGTCAAAGGTGAGACAAAAAAAGAGAAACCCTAACTTTTCTATTTGCCAATTTGTATGTCTTCTATGCATCTATAGGGCCTAAGCAAGTCGCAATCAACATGGCGAAGCATTTCAAGATAGCAAACAAGGTATCGAAACACGCAAGCTAGGCAAAATAGAACTCCGCATTTGTTGCATCGAAATCCAGAGACAATGGGGTCGCATAACTCCGCATTTGTTGCGTCATGCAACTGTTCTAGCCAGAACAGCTGCGTCACGCAATTGCTCGCTAGAACAGCTGTGTCACGCAACTGTTCATAGGAGAACAATCGCATCACGCAACTACTTCTGCGTGACGCTACTACCGAAGCACAAGCAGCACAAAATCGCACAAAAAATCATTCACAATGCATTACAAGCAAGAAATTCAAGTGGGAAGTTACTTACCTCAGATTGGAAACCGCGCATCGCGTCGGTATCATGTCAAACGGGAAAGTCGGAGCCCGGTAGCGGAAGAAGCTGAAGATGTTGCATCCCGGGTGTCAGTGCGTTATGGCTCACCGGAACTCGCGCACCCTCAAAAACCGGGATAATCGAGATCGCCCCCAGAGTGTCCATCTCGGGTGTGTAATCAGAAGCAAGGATCTCGGGAAGTTGGGCCATCTTAGCTAGAGTTCAGAGAATTTTGGAAAGTCTGAAAGTTGAAAAGTGAGAAATGAAATGTTGAAAAGCTTATTTATAATAAGAAGTGAAAATGGGCCCAAGCCAATTAACACCCATTTAAGCCCAAAATAGCCCATTAACACCCATTTAAGCCCAAAATGGCCCATTAACACCTATTTGAGCCCATAATGGCCCATCCAAGCAATTTGAAGTCAGTGTACGGTTCGTATACTTCAGCAATTTTGTCTACTCACCACATAGGGGGCAAGATCATCAAATTGCCCAAATTACCCTCAGGTAAGTTCTTTCAAACGCCGCATCAGGAAAGGTATACTTGAAAATTCAAGACTAAAAAAAAAAAAACAATTTTTTTTGCTTAAATTTTTGCTACAATTTTAAACAAAATTTTGGAATCAAATTTTCAAGGTTTGCCAAAAGATGTTATTTTGGGTCCCGAGTCGGAATTCCGGACTGGAGGCAAAAGTAAAATCTTTTGCCCTGATGCAAAATTTCAAAGTTTATGATTATCAATGCATGGGGGCATGTGATGCTCCAACATTTTAACAAAGGCAAAGATCTGTTTGTACATAGAAATTGCTCTTTTTCTCTTAAACAATTTTTCAGGCCAACCGGTGATGGTTCCTCGAAGCCAATAGAGCCCACCACACAGTGATGGTGTATTACGAAGCTGTTTGGATCGTTTTCTCAATTAGTGATGATGTATTGCGAAGTTGATCGAGTCAATCTTTTTACTGATTAGTGATGGTGTATTGCAAAGCTGATCAGGATAATCTCAATGACCAACCGGTGACAGTTTCTTGAAACCGATAAGTCCCATCGAATAGTGATGGTGTATTACGAAGCTGTTTGGATCCTTTTCCTGGTTAATGATGGTGAATTACGGAGTTGATCAGGGGAATCAAAATCCTTCGAGCCTATCAAACCGAGCCTCGAAGGTATCTTCAAAGCCAATCAGACCGAGTTTTGGAGGTCATTGCCGATCCGACTGGAGTCAACAAAGACGATCAAACTGAGCTTTGAATGTAACCAGATGATCAGGACAACCATTTCATCCGATCCGAGGTTGAAGGCGCGTCAATGGACCACTTTAAAATTAATTGTTTACACAATTAATGATAAAGTGGGGGGGCAAACTGTTGATGCGTGTCTTTATGCCCCCACCTAACCCAATGATGATACGAGGACGCAGAATGAAGGGTCACAGCCATCCAGAAGCCTTTAATCCAAGGATTTAATTTAGACCAATTTAAGGGTGTCTAATTTGCATTAGAGTTGCGTCACGCAGCTATTAGGTGTGTGACGGCACTGGCAGTTGCGTCACGCAACTCCAATCAAGATGACGTCACCCTGAATGCCGACATAACTGTTTTTCATTCTGTTTGGGTACGTGGCAACAGTCCAAAAAGTGAGCTGCGCACGCAGCTATCGGGTCCGTCACGCGGCCGTCAGTTGCGTGATGCAGCTATGTCCTGACCTACCTCTATAAATACTGCATTTTTTATCTTATTCGGGACAACAATTTTAGGGCACAAAAATACACATTTGCGGATGGGTTTTTCTGCAGAAACTCTTCTGAGTTCCCTTGAAGAAAAACAACCATTAGAGATTAATCAAGTTACAACGAAAATCATAAAAAAGAAAAAAAAGAAAAGAAAAAGACGTGAGTGTTGAATCCTTGGAGATAAAGGCCTCTGGAGCCCCTAAATCTTCATTCTTTAAGGCGTTCAAGCTGTTAACAATCCTCAGTCTGAGGGTTAGGTAATTCCTTAAAACTCTTCTTGGTATTTTTAGTGGTTTATTCATTGTTATCTATGTTATTGGTGTTTTAGTATTGTAATCTTAGTTAAGCGGTATTCTTCCTACTCTTGGATGTTTTTATACTGTATTAAAGCATGTTTAAATAAAAAGAACACATAAAAAGGGTTGTTTGAAAAATACATACGAACCAGAGCAGTTGCGTCACGCAGCCAGTAGCTCCGTCACGGATCTGGCAGTTGCGTGACGAAACTGTTCATGTCCAAAACACAGTTGCTTTACCCAGATCAGTTGCGTCTCGCAACTGTTAGATCCATAACGGATCTAGCGGTTGCGTGATGGAACTGTTTGTGTTCATAATTTTATTTTGTTTTATTTACCGTTTAATATTATATTTTAATTATGGATTTGAAATAAACGGTTGACGAATCTGAAAGTTTTCCTAATTATGAACAGCTGCGTCACGCAGCCATTGATCTATCACGCAACTGTTCTTCCATAGAACAACTGCGTGACGCGATTGTTCTGGGGTTCCAGAAGCAATTTTTGTTCAAAAACTTAACGAATTTTGTACAAAAAAAAGGATTTAATTCTTGAAGTAAATACGAAGACAACCAATTGTGAGCAGATTGCAGTTTAATCAAGCTTAGTATATTAATATGTAATTATGCATGGATTCGGGTATTTAGGGTTTCTTGGATGCAAATTGGGTAAAATGTATTTTTAGGATCGGTTTGTGGCCCGCCTTTAACCATAAGGCAAGAGCGGGTCTTGTGTTTACATTGACTTAACTGCTTTGGGTTGAATGGTTTGAATGATTTGAATGATTATGAATGCAATGATTGAAATTGTTTGGGACGATTAAATAATTTTCCATATAGGAACTCGGTTCGATTTATTCAGGTTGGGTTTAAACAAATAATTTGGCTTTTCTGAATCAAAACTAGAAATTGTAGGTTAAAAGAGGCCGGTTTTTCTGGGCGTCGGCTTCCAACGAGCCGACGTACCCAATTCCCTTACCCAGAATCGCACTCGGTGCGCCTGACCAGTTCTCTAAATTGGCCTTCAATAAAATTGGGTTTTAAATGAAGTCACTTTTAAAATTGGAAACGGTCCCATTGCTGTAAAAATGGGTGGCGACTCAAAATGTTTTATAAGACCGATTTATCGGCATCGTATCCAAAAGTGTTTTGTCACCACTGTTCTTAATAAAGATCACTCTTTTCCAAATCCAAATAAAAATCGAGCGTTTTCCGGATCGCTCGGGGGCAGTGCGAAAACACCCCTCAAGTGCAGCCGAGACTGGATTTTCGGATGACACTTAAAACTTGAAATCTTCCCCCTGAAATTGAATTAGGCTCTTTGCCCTTTAAATTGGATGGGCCTCACTGAGGACTAGACATTCAGACAAGAGCTTGAATTGAAATGCAATGGCAACATGTTGAGTTGAACTGAGGAATTGGACCGGGGCAGACCTGCTCTGATACCATATTAGAAGTAGAAAGGGTAAAGGTGAATGACACGTGCCCACAACAGCTAATAACGGGCGGCGAGATTGTACTACAAGTATAAATGGGTTATACAAGTAGTATATAAAATATCGTATCCACAAGGATTGGAAGGATTGAGTACTAGAATCCTTTGAATACTTAATTATCAAGCAGAATCAATAAAAGGGGTGAGTTATGCATAAATTAAAAATAATTAAATAACAGAAAGTAAATTGCATAAAAGTAAAATGCGATAAAAGTAAATGCAGGAATTTAAAGTGCAGTAAAGTAAAAGAGCAGAAATTAAAAGAAATTAAATAACATAAAATAAAGGTTAAATTTTAGAAGTTAGAAGTTAGCAATTAAAGGTTAGCAGTTAGAGGTTAGTAGTTTAGAAGTTTAAAATATATATATATATTTTTTTTCTTTTTAAATTTATAAATGAGAAAGTATTCTGGTGATGGATTACTCAATTACAATTTGGAAGGGGCGACAGTGAAGTAAGCACCAGTGATATATTTTCAGAAGGGCGGAGTGTTCTGATTAGTTATCTCCTCTTTCGAGGTAGGCAACTATGACAATCGTATGAAGCCTTTCGTATGTTGCATATGTAATAAGCTTTCCGCTTTTAACACGAGCTTTATTCTATTTCTAGATATAAAACTAATGCTTAATTTATGTGGTTCAGGTGCTTGAACTTCATCTTTCGATTCTTCACTTGCTTACCTAATGTCAAGTAAATAAAAGGATCCGACTTTATTTTACGAGCGTTTGTCTTGCATAAATTGATGGATCAGGTGTGGCTTCCGTTGAGTCTGAGACTCTCTCGCACAAACTTCCTCTCTTAACCTCTAAGATTATGAACACGAAACTATGCTAAATATTTATAGAGTGATATACTATATTTTTATTTTCTACTAGCCCCTTTCTCTGTTGATTTTACGCTGTTATTTATAGAACTCAGATGCTTGGAGGCTACTCTTCTCTTCGCAATTTGGCAAGTGGGGTAAGTGGGCTGCGTCCAATCAGATTACAGCTAAGCATGAGATGTCGTTCAATGAACGGGGACTTTTTGCCTTGGAACTGGTGTAGGCGATCGCTTGATTTGGCTTTTGGTACATAGGAGAGTGCCTAACATCCATAGGAGAGTGCTTGGAGTAGTGTTTCATCCCTAGGAGATTGCCTAGTGCTCTTTTAGCCTCAAGAGATCGCCTGATGATGGTTTTGGCCTTAGGAGATCGCCTGGTGCTTGGTTTGACCGTACGAGATCACCTGGAGGATGAGTTGTACATAGGAGATTGCCTAGAGCTTGTTTTAGTTATAGGAGATCACCTACCTTGAGTTAGGCCATGGGAGATCGCCTTTCTTCCTTTATTCTTGACTTAAGCGATAGCCTAACTTCTATCTTACTTATGTTTGGGCTTTTCTCCTTTGGGGTTTAGTTTTCGGGGTTCTTTCCTCCACAAATCAACCTCAATTTGGGCTTGTAAAATGAGCTTGTAATATTAACTTTCAAATTGGGCTTTTTCGGGTTCAATAGCTAATATTTCAGCAGATTTTGTGAAGAATACATCTTTTTTAATTTCTTAGGTTCCTCCCTGCATAAAACTTTAATTCTACAAATTTCCTAAGATAAGTGCACAAATATAGCCAATTTCTTAGTTAATTTAGGGGGATTTTGGTATAAAAATATATAAATATTTGGATCATATAAGTGAATTAGGTAGAAGGTTAAAACGTATGAGCTGAAAATATGTGATGTGGGATTATTTGGGCTTTGGCTAACCAATACTAAAAGATTACTACTAATCGATTAGCTAGCTAGCTTTCCACCCTTATATGCCCTTTATGGATTTGGTATTTAGTCGATGTTGAATTCTTAATAATGCTAATTAAAATATAAAACTAATTAAAAGACTCAAGGTCGATATGTTTGGATCATGTTAATTAGCCTTGGATCTTCTTTTAAGTCCATCTCTTCATGATCACCATAAGCTTATTGATTTCCATTATTGGACACGCATCAATAGCTCTATGAAAGAGGATAAAGCACATTAAATAAAAAAGCATACAATCCCAATCAAGGTATCAAAACACTCAAGATCTAGTAGAATAGATGTTAAAGTAGATATAATTATTAATTAAATTTAAATATTGATAATATCATTCATATGACTATTCTAATTTTAAGACAATAAAATTCTTCATTTTCTTTTTCTAATTATTAACAACCCTATTCATAAATTTATAGTATATTCATCATTCCAATAACTAATAGCATATAACAATTGTAGTAAATAACTCTCATTAGTCTTCAAACATAATTTAAATTTTAAATCGAATAATAGGTAATTAATCACTTATAAATACTTTTCAATCAATTATAAATGCAATAAAATTACAATTCATAATTTACTTGGGTAATGTCATTAGTTACAATTTAAGAAATTTTTTTATTTTTTCATAATCATTTTTGTATATAGTCAATTAATTAAACCAATTAATTATTCAATCTTATAAATACTCTGTCAAATATACAAACCAAGCATTTGTAAAAAAATGCCACTGATGGGCCCCGCAATATGGCCAATCCATTTTTACCAAATCAGACAGGGTGGTATGCAAAATGAGGCGATGCATTAAAAAGTGTATTGGGCGAGCCCTACGAGCTTCTCAAGCTCGATTTCATCGTGAAATGCCCGGTAACCTGAAAAGGCAAAAACGGTTAAACACATGTATAATCTCAGCCACAGACCATTAGTTCAAAAATCGGGGTCTGGGATTTAGGTACAACAAGGGAAGGTGTTAGGCACCCCTATCGCCCGATTTTAAATCGGCCTCCTCATTGTCCAATGATTCATAATAACTTAAATAATGCAATTAACCAAAAATAAGGGGTAAATACTTTTTGATGCAATTTTGAAAAACTATGTCAATCATACATCTTAATGAAACAAAAAGAATGAAAATAAACATTTAAAGAAAAGAGGGCAAGGAAAAAAGATTTACAATCTACCTTTAACCCTCCAAATTTCTCAATGCCCAAAAATTATTACAAACAAGCTTTAATTGAGATCCATTAAGATCTCTTTACATTTAGCGAAATATAACATTAAGCATAATAAGAATAAAACATCCATATGATCAATCACAAACTCAAAGTAACCATTATCCACAAAATCCAAAAATCATACATTCCCAATCAACAATCATCCATTCATATAATAAATGATCAAATGATGCATGTTCTAATTACAATGTTGATAAATGAAAGGTTAGTGGAATAATAAATATCAAAACATCGAGTTAGAAGCATAAAATTAAAGGAAAGAGTAATAAGGTGCTTGAAAAGTAAAGAATAGTAATTAAAAAGTAAGAATTTAAAGGTTTGAACAAGGCTCATCGCCTTGATGTTCATCACAAATGATGAACAAATGCACCAATCATTGCTTCAATCTTGTTTTTATGATTTATTTGATCCATTTGTGGCCAACTACGCATCCCAGACCACTTAAGGTTGGAGCTTGGCCACTGGATGCCGAATCGGGGCCATTTATTGATTATTTTACATGCTGAGCCTTTGAATCGAAGGGCCTGGCACCACAGGGAGAAAGGCATGAGCCACAAGGGTGTGGTGTGCACCACACATAGTGGCCTAAGGCCCTTTTGAGATCAGGAAGGATTCGAGCTGGAACAGAGTCAAGTATAGGGTTTCTGGGTTGAAGTGGCACGAGTCACAAGCTTGTGGCGCATGCCACATGTAGTGGCTTGCACCACTAGCATGGGTCATGCACCTTAGAGGCATAGAAAAACCCTTGTGGTTGATCCTAGGTTTCCCTCACAATCAGACCCAAGATAGATGGTTAAAACACTGAAAAGGAAAAGAAAAAGATGAAGAAATGGATGAGAGGTTCTCAGATATTACCTTTTTGTGATTTCTTTGAAGTTTAATGTAAAAGATGGATGAAGAAACCCAAATGCTTGGTTCTTGATCCAATAATCTGAGATTAAAGATTAGTAAATGTGTATTTGGGATTCTTAATTGATCTTTGAGGTTTTTCATTCAATAAACAATGAAGTTTAAGTATTCAAAACACATGAGTTTTCCTAAAGATGTAAAAAATCCTCCCCCTAATGCACATCCTCCAGTGCTTATTTATAGGCAAATGAGGGTGGGTGGCCCCATTTTAGGGCTGACGTGGCAAAATGCCACTGATGGGCCCCACAATATGGCTGATCCATTTTTACCAAATCAGACAGGGTGGCATGCAAAATGAGGTGTGCATCAAAAAGTGTGTTTGGGGATCCCTACGAGCTTCTCAAGCTCGATTTCATCGCGAAACGCCGAGTAACCCGAAAAGGCAAAAACGGTTAAACACATGTATAATCTCAGCCACAGACCATTAGTTCGAAAATCGGGGCGAACGGGGATCCTGATCCAAATTTATGTAAAAAAGATGGTATATTATCACTGAAACTTTAGGGGCAAAATTTGAGCGTCTGCAGTTTGCCCCCACTTTGATAATATTTTGCTTTTTAAGCAAAATGTATCAAAGTGCAAAGTAGACGCGTAAGTAAGAAAATACTTACATGTTTTGCATTCTCTGAATGACTTAAATGGATGAGGTGCGCCATTTTGGCGGCTTTATTGATGTGGATTGCCATACGATGATTGTTAGGCGGACGAATTGCATCATGGTGTTTTTTGACGTCTTCTGCGATTGACTGTGCCTAGTTAGCATCTTTTGTTGAAATGCTCCACTATGGGAGGTTGTCCTTTGTATGATGCCTAGGGAGACTTTTGGTGCATCACTTAAGAAGACTTTGGGTGCCATTATGGTGATTGTTGGGTGGACGAATTACTTCACAATGATTTGTGACATCTTCTATGGCTGACTGCGCCAGTTGGCGGTTTTTGTTGAAATGCTCTACTGTGGGAGGTTTTCCTTTGGACGATGCGTAGGGGGCCTTTCGGTGTGCCACTTAGGATGGCTTTGGGTGCCATTATGACAGTTGTTGGGCGGACAAATTGCATCATGGTGATTTTTGACATCTTCTACAGCTAACTACGCCTGTTGGCGGCTTTGTTGAAATGCTCCACTGTGGGAGGTTATCCTTTGGACGGTGCCTAGGGGGACTTTCTGTGCGCCACTTAGGACGGCTTTTGGTGCCTTTACGATGATTTTTGGGCTGATGGATTGTGTCATGGTGGTTTTTGACGTCTTCTACGGCTGACTGCATTAGTTGGCGATTTTGTTGAAATGCTCCACTGTGGGAGGTTGTCCTTTGGATGGTACGGGAGGGAATTTTGGTGCGCCACTTAGCACGGCTTCTACAACTGATTTCCTTCTTGGAAGGGCTTTGGTGCGCCACTTGGAATTGCTTGGGGTGCGCCACTTGGGATGGCTTTGGATGCGCCACTTGGGACGACTTTGGATGTTCCACTTGGGACGACTTTGGTGCATCATTTGGGATGACTTGATTCTGTAATGCTCCACCTGGGGAGGTTATCCTTTGGATGGTGCCTTCTTTGAAGGGCTTTGGGTTTTCCTGCCTCAGGGGACTTATAGTTTTCCTGCCTCAGGGGACTTACGGTTTGAAATGCTCCACTTTAGGAGGTACCTGCAAAACAATTTTGACACACACAGGGGAAGAGGCTCTTTGGCCAGTAATGGTTAGAAATTATGTGATTAAGCCCAAAAAAGCGTGCATGTGCGACTCATGATTTCGCATAAAAATGTGTGATTTTATGTGAAAACATGTGGATTCGTGTGTGTGTGTGAGTTCATGTGAATTTATGTGTGTTTGTGTTTTTTCCGTGAATTTATTGAAAATTGTGCTGTGGCATGAAAAATGAGGCGACTTATTGGTGGCCAACGGTCTATTGCCCCTACTTAGGCAGCTAGCCGTTGGCTAGTTACCGGCTAAGTGTGAGAGCTGGTCACGGTTAATGGACCTTTGTGCCAAACTGGGCCCGGAGACTTAAATTGGGCCCATAGGCTCATTAACCTTTATTAAAGGTGAAAGTGACATTCATTTGTCACTTTCAACCAAACTCATTCATTTTCTTTTCAAATTCTCTCTTTTCTTCTTTTAGCTCCCTTTGCAACCGAAACTCATGGCTACTAAGAATGTTGTGGATTGGCTTCCTGGTGATGTGATAATCGATCCTGTGAGTCATGGGATGAAACTACGAGAGTTTATTCCTGACGCGGGAACTACGATCCGCCTGTAGCACGATTTGCCTAGCCACCTTTACTGGGGCACAATCGAGGTATTTCAGAGCTTTTTCTTTATCTTTCCTACATTATTAAGACTAGAAACATGCAAATATGAGGTTCGAAATGAAGAATTGGGTTGAAATTTACCTGTTTGGGCGCTTATAGGCGTTTTAGGTCTATGAAGCCAGCTGTTGTGGCGTGCGTCCTTGCATCTAGCATGCGCCACTTCCAGGCTTGTTTGGCTACTCTATAGCCTTATGGCGTGCTTGACAGCACTAGTGGTGCACACCACTTGAGTAGTGCCTTGTGCCATAGTAGCTGTGTAACACCAACTTTTTATTATTTTTTGTCATTTTTCCAGATTACCTGCATCAAAACACATAAACATGTGCCTTTGCACTTTATTAGTCATATTTATAGTGGTTTATTTTTGTAGAAGAGCGTAAAGCATGGGAAAGCTGGTGACAACACCTATGCAGCTGGCAAGTGGTTCGATTGGCTCCCTCTGCGGTCCAGGACCCCATCCGGGAGGTTGGCTTTGGCTGATTTATCGATACTCTTCCCCAGGTGCAAGGGCGGACTCTTCCCTCCAGTATTCTAACACTCATGGAACGTTGGATAGATATCACTCATACTTTCCATCCACTGTTTGGCGAGATGACGATCACGCCACTTGATTTTGCTGCTATTACAGGGCTTCCTTTTGAAGGGCGATTTGTCGTCTTCGACGACTGAATGAGAACATTGGACTGCGCGGGCCTGTGTATGAGCCTCTCAGGTGCTATTAGAGTGGAGCCCACCCTTTCTGACAATGGGGTCCGTTATGAGAGCATCTTTGCTCATTATCAGGAGATGCCTTGAGACCGGGTGGCAGAGCTGGATGTAGACATGGTAGCATGGGCCTACCTTTTCTATTTACTGTCGACTACCTTATTTCCAAACTATGGTAACGACGTGGATTTAGCACTACTGCCACCTCTACAGGACTTGGATATGGTGAGGCAGTTCAACTGGGGATCTACTGCCTTGTCATACCTTTATTATGGCATAGATCTGTGTGTCTGTGAGCGCACCTAAAGGTTCGGTACAGGTGCGTTATTAAGGTATTAAACTATCTTTTCTTTGCTGTTTCTCTTTCTTTTCTGCTTTATTCTTGTTCTTTTTCTCTTATTTACTGACATTCTACTTTATTTTTATATAGGTTTAGGCTTGTGAGCATTGAGTCCTTCCCATGTCGAGCCTATATGTGTGAATACTCAAATTTTGAGGCTCAGGGGAATAACATGGTATGTGAAACTCTTTAAATGGAGGAAAGCACGCCTGCTACAGTACCATGCCAATTGTTTTGACTTTACTACAGCAACTGTGCAAACTGTCCGCCGGACCGGAGGCCATTTTGGACATTTACTCGAAGTATGCCAATATGGTACTTAAAACGTCCGGAATGTCGCAACGATCACGGAACAGGTCCCGGAATATTTTTCGGAGACCCGGAACTCCCGAAAACTCCTCCGAAGTGAAAAAGCCCAAGTAACCGCGGCCCCTGCCGCCGGACCGCCGGCGGCACCTGCCGCCGGCGACCCGTTTTGGCCTATAAAATGGCCTCTCCCCCTTCATTTTTGACACCCCTGTCTGTGTTGACGGACGATCTTTCTCCCTCCCACGCTCCTTGCAATTTCTTTACCGCTTTTTGCATTTAATTTAATTTTTATTGCATTTTTGTTGTGATATTTGGACACTAAAATTAAACAAATTAAAATTAATCAATATTTCCCAAGCGAGGAGCTTAATCTGGAGTTAAGAAGCGGTTTCCGATTAAATCAGGTACGTAAACGAAACTCTGCCTATTTAATTTTAGCACTTCATGCATGCTTCTCTTCTACTCCTAATAATTCTACAACTGCATAATGCATTCATGTCATCATTAGGTAAACAAATTGCCTCAAGTAAATGAATTTAAGCTAAATGCCCGGTTAATTAATAATCGTGGTAATAAGCTTAAATCCGACAATTTTGGCTAAAGAGCCTAATTAATTAATAACTACAGTTCAACTGCCTTATTTTCAACAAATCCGGCTTAAGTCCAATTAATCAATAATTGTGGCTAAAAGCCTTAATCAATCACGTTTCGACAATAAATTGTGATTAAGCTCGAATGCCCGATTAATTAATAATCGTGGCATCAAAGCCTAAATCGCACATTTTGGCAAACTAATTGCCTAAAACAACACATTTTGGCCAAAGGCCTTAAAATCAACCATTTTGGCGAAAATCGCCTAAAATCAACATTTTTGGCAACAATTGCCTAAATCAAAATCATTTTGGCTAAAAGCCATTAAAATCAACATTTTTGGCAACATGCCTAAAAATCAATCAATCTTTGGCAAAATGCCTAAACAAAATGCACAAAGCATACACACTTATGCACAAAGCATACATACTCATGCACAAAGCATACACACTTATGCACAAAGCATACATACTCATGCACAAAGCATACACACTAATGCACAAAGCATACACACTAATGCACAAAGCATACACACTTATGCACAAAGCATACACACTTATGCACAAAGCATACATACTCATGCACAAAGCATACACACTCATGCACAAAGCATACACACTCATGCATTAAGCATACACCTTCAAAGCCCTTTTAAAAAGGCCTATCGAACTACGTTGACTTTGATCTTCCATTCAAATGAAAGTACGTAGGCACGTTCGGGATTTAATCCTGGGTGGCAAGTCGAAATCACTTAAACATTTCATTAATCCATCATTCACCTTGCAAAGCATTCACTCTTTTTGGTTAGTTTATCAGCATGACATAGTCTCAAGATCCACCTCGGGTTCGTAGACCATGCTTTAAACATTGGGTTAATTAATCTAGTAATTAGGTTAATTAAAATCGGAGTCACTTAGGGTTTTTCCTAGTTTACCCTAAAATAATTAAACAAGGTGGCGACTCATACATTCACGTGCATTTTTGCCCTTAATCATATGCATTCATATGCCTATGATATTTGGGGTAGGGGTTCACAGTTTGGCGACTTCACTGGGGATTTATGTAATCATTTTGCATAAAGCGGACTACGATTGTTGTGAAAACTAACCGGCCTTTCTTTAAGGTATTATTTTATTATGCTTTGTTTTGCAGGGTACCCTAATATGAATCAAGTGTGCTTTCCTTAAGAATACTTGATATGGAAATCCGGACTTAATTAATGTGATTAAGACATTAAAACTTGTTGATTTATTTGCACGGTTGAGAATCTTTTTCTCCATTGCATAAAAAATGAACTTCAAATGAATTTCTTCTCTTTCTGTTCAAACTTCTGAATCTGGATAGCAAGTAGCGCTGATCGGCAGGTCTCTTTGATTATGTCGACGGACAGCCAAAGCGTCCTCCCTGTTACCGCAAACCATCCCTAATCCTTTTGGGGGTGGCACATGGGTATGCATACCGTTGGACCCACGCGAAACTCCTTGTTTCACATATGGTTAGGTATATCCATATTCAAGGTTCAAGGGTCCCTTAATAAGCTGATTCTCTATTTGTGTCATAGCCTATAGAACCTATCCTTTAGGACTGTATGCACCCCGTGATATGAAGCATCTCATTAAAACAGATTATGATGTGTTGTTATGCGCATTCACGACATATCATAAACATTGGGTAAACACATGGAGAACACAAAAAAATATATTTCCTTTGGTCATGCACAGTTGGACAAAGAGTCATTCTCTCTCATATCAGCTACCCTGATACTACTATACCCTTAATCCAGTTACCCTCATACTTACAGGTACCCCCTGTTCAAGTGTCAGCTACACCTACTGTGCTATCACCGACCTCATCAACTTCAACTACACCAATGGCATCACTTGCTGACATCCAAACCCTCATTGAACAACTCGAGGCCAGAATGGAGGCCAGAATGACTGAGGCATTGGCTGCCCAAAGGATTGTCCTGATAGCTGAATTGGGTAATGGTAATGGTAATGGAAATGGTCATGCTACCTCCAATCAAGGACCTGGTGCTGCATCTGCATCCTCAAACCCTACCCTTAATCTGGAGGACGTGCCTTCCAAAACTGCTTCTGAGCCGGAAGCTCAGAAAATGAGGAAAAAACTGGAAACCACCAAACAGAAAAACAATGAACCCTTTCCCTCATTCCTTACGAGGAAAAGGACCAAGGTCGCCCAAATGATTAACCGACCTTCTGAGTAAGAACAGGTGGCCATAATAATAAAGAACCCACAGCCTATCTACCAACACCAACTACAAACTCAATACCTACCATCGTTCCAGTCGCTCATTGCCACTGCTACGAAGGTAGAAGATTTACTTCAAATGGGACAACTGAAAGAGGACTCAGGTTCCTCAAAATACGAGAAGCCTAGCCAAGCTGGCAAAGTCCATGAAATGGCAAGCATCACCCCCACGAATCCTTTACGTGTGGGCAATATGAGAAATGGCAATCGGTCAAGAAGGACATATACTGATCTCGGGATGCCAATCCTTTTGGTTTTCCGAGAGGCTGTCAAGGCCAACTACATCAAGCCCTTGGAAGCAAGGCCGCCACCCTACCCTTTACCAAGAAACTACCGAACCAATGAATACTGTGAATATCATCAAGGTCATGGGCACGAGACTGAAGCGTGCTGGACGCTTAAGAACTGCATCCAAGACCTGGTAGACGATGGTTCAATTATTCCGAGAAGTAAGCCAAACATTAGCACTAATCCCTTACCAAATCACGGGGTAAATGCTATTATTTCTGACCAGGAATTGATCGATCCTTTTGAGCTGTTCCTAGAAATGAATGACACCTGTGTCCTGGACTTGAATGACTTATCCGAAGAGGTAACAACCGAACTGGAAGTGGAAGACTTCATGCAGCCTAGTCTCTTTGATGAGGTTGCAGTCATTACAGGAAATGATGGGGACCAAGATTTACTGAGCCTGATCAAGCCAAATGAAGGACCTCTCACCAACTGGTACGCCGAGGAGAAGCGCGCTGCTGATAAACCCCCTCCTGAGTCAAACCTAGAGTCAAAATCTGTAATCAAGTCTTGTATTGAGTCTGAGTCTGACCCCGAGTATGAAACCGAGTCAGAGTCCAGTTCCATTCCTGAGTCATCTGTGTTGGATTTTGAAAATCCACATTTCAAATTTGATGTAATTTTTGAAGACAATTCCGTTATTATCAATAAAGGCTTGCAAATTATTGGCTACCCCGCATGTCTATCTTTCCAAGCATTTCCAAGCAAAAATAATGAAAAAGAAATAAATGAAATGAAAAATGATAAAGAAAAAATAATAATTGGCAAAGAAGAAAATGAACATACATACATTGCATCTGACTGTGTGAACAGGGAACAGGTCAGTGAATGCTTAAAGAAGTTTGCCGATTGCTTCATGTGGAAGGCAAGTGACATCACGGGATTTGACCCAGCAATAGTGGTGCATAAGATTCCAGTATACCCTGAGGCTAAGCCAGTGAAACAGAAGCTAAGAAGGCTTAAAACAGAATGGTCCTTGAAAATCAAGGAGGAGGTAGCCAAGCAACTGGAGAATAAGTTAATAGAACCCATTGCCTACCCGACATGGTTAGCAAATATTGTGCTAGTGCCGAAGAAAGATGGCAAAGTCAGAATGTGTGTGGACTATCGGGATTTGAATAAAGCATGTCCGAAGGACGATTTCCCCCCGCCGCATATTGACTTGTTGGTAGACCGAATGGCGGGACACGAGATGGTCTCCTTGACCGATCTTGCTGTCGGGTACAACCAGATAATGATGCATGTGCCAGACAAAGAGAAAACGGCATTCATCACGGAGTGGGGAACCTACTGCTACAGGGTCATGCCTTTTGGACTCAAAAATGCCGGGGCAACCTATCAAAGAATGGCGACGACCATCTTCCATGACATGATTCACGAAGAAGTAGAAGTGTACGTGGACGATATGGTTGTTAAGTCAAAAACAGCCAAAGAACATACAACAGTGCTTGAGAAGTTCTTCCTTAGACTTCGAAAGTACAATTTAAAACTCAACCCGGCAAAATGTCTGTTTGGAGCTACATCCGGAGTATTTCTGGGGCATATGGTCAGTCGGAAGGGCATAGAAATTGATCCTTCAAAAGCCAAAGCCGTTATGGAAATACCAGCACCGAGGACGGAAAAGGAAGTTCGAGGTTTCTTAGGAAGGTTACAGTACATCAGCCGGTTCATCAATCAATTGGCTGATACTTGTGGTCCGATCTTCAAATTACTCAGAAATAGAGTAGCCGTAAAATGGAATGAGGATTGTCAGAAAGCTTTCGACCAAGTCAAGCAATATCTGTTATCCCCGCCAGTTTTACAGCCACCAAGGCTAGGAAAGCCTTTGCTACTGTACCTATCAGTGACAGAAGAAGCGATGGGTGCAATGCTAGCCCAACAAGCAGAAGATACAAGGGTAGAAAATGCCGTGTATTACCTCAGCAAAAGGATGCTAGACTACGAGCTAAAATACAACAAGATAGAGAAGTTGTGTTTGGCTCTAGTATGGGTGTGTACAAAGCTGCAGCACTATCTCTCGTCCTACACCACCTATGTTATTTCTGAATCGAACCCCTTGAAATTCCTTATGGAGAGGCCGGTTCTCGATAGCAAAATGGCTAAGTGGGTGTCAGTGCTCACAGCTTATGATTTAAAATTTGTACAACGAAAGGCGGTGAAAGGCGGAGCCTTGGCTGATCAACTAGCAGAATTACCGGTCGAAGACCAAATGCCGGAGGTAGAATTTCCTGATGAAGACTTGGTGAACTTGGAAAGTGAAGTCTGGGAAATGTACTTTGATGGAGCTTCGAACTACCATGGAAATGGGGTTGGAGTCATATTCAAAACTCCTTGTGGAGAATACATTCCAATCGCTGTCAAATTAGATTTCGACTGCACCAACAATGAAGCCGAGTATGAAGCTTGCATAAAGGGGTTAGAAGCAGCCCTAGAAAAAGAGATAAAAGTCCTCAAGGTTTTTGGAGATTCCAACTTAATAGTCTCCCAAGCTTTAAGGAAATGGAAAATTAAAGAAGAGCATTTGGTTCCTTACCTACAACGCTTGGACGAATTGGCTCAGCAATTTGAGGATTTATCCTTCCACTACTTGCCGCGAGCCAAAAATCAGTTCGCAGATGCTCTAGCTACTTTAGCCTCTATGGTCAATGTAGAAGGAGACCGAGTCATTCGACCTTTGACAGTACGGCTACAGAAACAGCCAGCACATATCATGAATTTGGTTGATGACAAGCCCTGGTACTGGGATATATAGAATTATCTTCAGAATGAAGCTTACCCGGAGGGATCCACCAAGACTGATCAACGGACATTGAGACAGTTAGCATCCGGATATTTCCTTACTGGGGGGGTTCTGTACAAGAGAAGTTGGAGCGGCTTGCACCTAAGATGCGTTGATGAGGAAGAAGCTCAAACCATCATGGATTCCCTACATAATGGGGAGTCTGGTCCACACATGCACGGGATAGCCTTGGCTCGGAAAATCGTGAACCTGGGTTATTACTGGTCAACCATGAATGCAAATTGCGTGAGGCTCGCGCAGAAGTGTCACGAATGTCAAATTTTTGCTAAGCTGCAAAGACAGCCTTCGGTCAATTTGAACCCTATTGCTTCACCATGGCCTTTCGCAACTTGGGGCATAGACGTAATCGGAAAAATCCACCCGAAGGCCTCTAACGGCCATCAATTCATCCTGGTTGCTATAGATTATTTCACCAAGTGGATCGAGGCAGCCTCTTATTCAGTTTTAAATGCCAAGAAGGCAGCACAGTTTGTCCACACTAACATCCTTTGTCGGTACGGAACACCATTCGAGATCATCACGGATAATGGGTCTCACTTTCAGAGTGAATTTTCTAATTTGTTGAAAGAAACAAGAATCCAACATCATAAGTCCTCACCCTATCGTCCACAAACAAACGGGGCTATAGAAGCTGCAAATAAGGCTATAAAAGTCATTTTGCAGAAGACGGTTAAAAAGCACAAAGCTTGGCACGAACAGTTACCGAATGCCTTATGGGGATATAGGACTTCAATTAGAACGCCCACCGGAGCAACTCCGTATTCTTTGATATATGGCATGGAAGCAGTGTTGCCTATTGAGCTGGAAGTTCAGTCGGCAAGAATTATCCAGGAAAGCCAGATGAGCGAAGCAGACTGGGCTAGGAATTATCACTTGCAACTCTTGGGTATGGATGAAAGGCGACTGCAAGCAATCCACCAAACTCAAGTCTACCAGAGAAGAATGGCATGACATTTTAATAAGAAGGTCAAAGACCGGAAACTGGAAGAAGGTTGTTTGGTCCTGAAGGAGATTAGACAGCCAATCATAGACCCACGTGGGAAGTTTCGTCCTCATTGGGCTGGACCCTATGTGTTGAAGAAAATATTGTCCGGCGGAGCCGTCATCTTGACTGATTTGGATGGTTTGGAATTCACGAATCCGTGTAATTTAGATCAGTTAAAGAGATATTTTGTGTAATAAGCATTGCATAATGTAAAATGAACTACACTAGACCTGATTCTCTTTGGAAAAAAGAAATTATGTATCGGAGATATGTAGGCAACCCTCATTGGGTACGGTCTAAACATTAATGAAAATCATTCCATAATTCTTTCTTCCTTGCCAACAATAAAAAAAAAGGGGGATAAAAATAAAATAAAAAAAAAAGAAGAGAAAACCCGCTAAGTCGAAAACCCGAAAAGGGTGGCTTAGGCAAAAATCGGGGCCCGCTAAGTTGAAAACCTGAAAAGGGCGGCTTAGGCAAAAATGGGTAGCTCGCTAAGTTGAAAACCCGAGAGGGCGGCTTAGGCAAAAATCAGAGCTTGAATAAATGAAGTTGGAAAATGCTTGGAAAGCTTAAAAGACAAATGGCGTGCCTAATTAAAAGCAATAAAGTCAAACAATTCAAAGTTAAGCAGAAAGCCAAAGAAACCAAGAAAAATAAATAATGAAGTCCAAGTCCAAAAGGACATACATCCAAAAATCTAAAGCCAAAATTCCAAATAATACCCAAAATCCAAAGCCAAAGTCCCCAACAAAAAGTCAAAAGAGTTAAAACAAAGCCAAAACACCAAAAGTCCAAAAGCCTATCAGAGGCTAGGTACCCCGTCGCCTCCGTGGGGCAACGTCCTCCGAGTCATCCCCAGTTGCTGAACTCCCTCCAGCCTCGTCTGTCCGAGGAGCCAACATGATCTCCTCATCAGTCCTAATCCCATCACCAGCGTCAGCCTGAGTCCAACCCTCGAGTGCACTCAGCAATGCATTCCTCCTTAGCTTTTCAACTGGCCAGACAACGGTCATGAACCAGACCCGATACTCAGGAGAAGTCTGAACACTAGCAGGATTAGGTAAAGGCCTAACCATCTGATGGTCTCTAACCCAAGCTCTAAGGACAGCACGGGTAACTCCCGGAGTAATGGTTGAATCAGATAATGAGTCATCCACGATCGGTACAGTCTGATCTATTCCCATCTGCCTCATAACGCACGAAGCACAGTACCAAGTACAATGGGTAAGGCCTAGAAGGTAAACCTGAGTATGGCGAGAGCTAACCTGGATAAAGCGGGTAAGGCCATACCAGGGTACGAACCACAGCACTTCATTTGGACCCAATTCAATTAGCCATGAGGTCCATGCATCAGCGGACGGATGTGTGATCAAGATCCTCCGCATGCGATACTGGACAGGGTTATAAGGCAGTAAAGTAGGAACAGCAACCACTTGGAGGTGATCCTTTAACCAAACCTGAGTAATAGATCCTTTCTGTTACAAAGGGATACACCAAAAAAAAAAAAAAAAAAAAAAAAAAAAAAAAAAGAGGGGGGAAAAAGGAGAAGTACCTGGAGAATGATCGGGGAAACCGTCCAGTCCTCAAAGCCTAAAGCAGCTTTGTCAAGACTTCTGATAGTTTCTGCCAGCACAATGCCACCAATGCAACCCATATCCTCCATCTGCCGAACCATGGGACAGAGTTGCAAATCCCCGAAGCCTGGGTCCTTGTTGAACAAGAAACCAGCTAATAAGCAGAAAACCAAGGCCCGCATTCTCAGCCTCATCTGATCAGGGTTGTCTGAATGGACCTCTGAAAACTCATCAATCAGGGGCAGCAAAATTGCTTTCTGATCACCAACTATCATGGCCTTAGCTTGTGGTCGGCTGAACTGAAACAAGTTTTCAAACAACCGAACATACCCGATTTTGACCTCATGCTTGACCAAAGGGGCATTAGGGTCACACCCTATGATAGCACAAAATTCCTCAAAAAGAGGGCACATCTCCTCCATCATGGCCCCGAACCGAAAAACGTGGGCCTCAGGGTCCCAGAGTCTGATGCAGGCCCATAAAAAGTTCCAGTCAACTACTACCCCCCTAAGGGTAATGATAGGAGAGAGACCGTACCTCCCCAAGTTGATCTTTTCGACTTTGGAGAGACTCCTAGTCCAGCTGTGCATGCTGTGATTAAAAGAAGGATTCATTCTTTGAAAAAAGAACAGAAGAAGAGAGAAGAAAAAGAATGAGTGAAAAACCAAAACAAAGAACCAGTTTTTATAGAGAAAATGCACCGAATGAGGGCGGCAGCAGCCGCCGAATTACCGCCGAATGATGGCGGCAGCAGCCGCCAACGGTGGGGGCCACAAAAAAAAATATAAAAAAAAAAAAAATTTGCCCATAAGCTGAAATGATGAAGTCCCATTTTATTTCAAATACAATAAACATGCATACATATTTTCAGTACTAACCAAGTGCAGGTACAAATAAAATTCAGTACAGAAGTACAGTGAGAAGCATAGTCAAAGTTTAGTACAGGAATTCAGACAAAAAAAAAAAAAAACCAACGGCGGGGTTTCCCCCTCTGCCCATCCTCAAAAATTTGCTCCTTCAGAAAGCCACTGGCTCTCATAAATCATTTTTATGATAGCCAGTGGGGGGCAACTGTGAATACTCAAATTTTGAGGCTCAGGGGAATAACATGGTATGTGAAACTCTTTAAATGGAGGAAAGCACGCCTGCTACAGTACCATGCCAATTGTTTTGACTTTGCTACAGTAACTTTGACTTTGCTACAGCAACTGTGCAAACTGTCCGACCGGACCGAAGGCCATTTTGGACATTTACTCGAAGTATGCCAATATGGTACTTAAAACGTCCGGAATGTCGCAACGATCACGGAACAGGTCCCGGAATATTTTTCGGAGACCCGAAACTCCCGAAAACTCCTCCGGAGTGAAAAAGCCCAAGTAACCGCGGCCCCTGCCGCCGGCCACCCGTTTTGGCCTATAAAATGGCCTCTCCGCCTTCATTTTTGACACCCCTGTCTGTGTTGACGGACGATCTTTCTCCCTCCCACGCTCCTTGCGATTTCTTTACCGCTTTTTGCATTTAATTTAATTTTTATTGCATTTTTGTTGTGATATTTGGACACTAAAATTAAACAAATTAAAATTAATCAATATTTCCCAAGCGAGGAGCTTAATCTGGAGTTAAGAAGCGGTTTCCGATTAAATCAGGTACGTAAACGAAACTCTGCCTATTTAATTTTAGCACTTCATGCATGCTTCTCTTCTACTCCTAATAATTCTACAACTGCATAAATGCATTCATGTCATCATTAAGTAAACAAATTGCCTCAAGTAAATGAATTTAAGCTAAATGCCCGGTTAATTAATAATCGTGGTAATAAGCTTAAATCCGACAATTTTGGCTAAAGAGCCTAGTTAATTAATAACTACGGTTCAACTGCCTTATTTTCAACAAATCCGGCTTAAGTCCAATTAATCAATAATTGTGGCTAAAAGCCTTAATCAATCATGTTTCGACAATAAATTGTGATTAAGCTCGAATGCCAGATTAATTAATAATCGTGGCATCAAAGCCTAAATCGCACATTTTGGCAAACTAATTGCCTAAAACAACACATTTTGGCCAAAGGCCTTAAAATCAACCATTTTGGCGAAAATCACCTAAAATCAACATTTTTGGCAACAATTGCCTAAATCAAAATCATTTTGGCTAAAAGCCATTAAAATCAACATTTTTGGCAACATGCCTAAAAATCAATCAATCTTTGGCAAAATGCCTAAACAAAATGCACAAAGCATACACACTTATGCACAAAGCATACATACTCATGCACAAAGCATACACACTAATGCACAAAGCATACACACTAATGCACAAAGGCTCTATTGGCAAACATGAAGAGGAATGCTCACTCAAACGGACGAAACATCCATCCATGTCCTACCAACCGTATGTCTTCTGTGGTGTGCTTCCAAATTTATACCCCGGGCCTAAGCGGTTTCTCTATGTATGAATTTCTAGTAGCCCTATGATGCCTTGTTGGTTCTTTCTAAGTCCTTTTCCTTTTTCATAATTCATCTTCTTTATGATGTTGGACACAGTGGGCCCTATGTCAATGCTTAGTACTGCAATCTGAAAACCGATCCATAGGAGGATATCCTGCTTGTGTGCGTTTAGCGTGGCTACACTCCTTTCACTGGCAGCAGGAATGGTGATAACTTCACCATTAAAAGGAAATTTGATCTTTTAGTGTAGCGTTGATGGTACACCTCCCAATGAATGGTACCATGGGCGCCCTAGCAGCAAGGTGAATGTAGGTGGATATCTATAACAATGAATTCAATCTCCTTTTCAATTGGCCCCACTTTAACCACTATCTTGAATATACCTTCCACTTGTCTCTTGGAGTCGTCATAAGCTCTGATAACAACATCCGAAGGTTCCAGGTCAGAAAATTCCATCTTGATCATGGACAGAAGTTTCAACGGATACACATTCAGAGCTAATCCGTCATCAATCATAAAATTTCGGTAATCCTGCCTCTAACCTCAACCTTGATAAATAGAGCTTTGGTGTGATTCCTACTGTGAATACTCAAATTTTGAGGCTCAGGGGAATAACATGGTATGTGAAACTCTTTAAATGGAGGAAAGCACGCCTGCTACAGTACCGTGCCATTTATTTTGACTTTGCTGCAGCAACTGTGCAAACACTCCGGCCGGACCGGAGGCCATTTTGGACATTTACTGGAAGTATGCCAATATGGTACTTAAAACGTCCGAAATGTCGCGAGGATCGCGGAACAGGTCCCGGAATATTTTTCTGAGACCCGGAACTCCCAAAAACTCCTCCGGAGTGAAAATGGTCTCTCCCCCTTCTTTTTTGACACCCCCTGTCTGTGTTGACGGACGATCTTTCTCCCTCCCACGCTCCTTGCGATTTCTTTACCACTTTTTGCATTTAATTTAATTTTTATTGCATTTTTGTTGTGATATTTGAACACTAAAATTAAACAAATTAAAATTAATTAATTCCCAAGCGAGGAGCTTAATCTGGAGTTAAGAAGCGGTTTCCGATTAAATCAGGTACGTAAACGAAACTCTGCCTATTTAATTTTAGCACTTCATGCATGCTTCTCTTCTACTCCTAATAATTCTACAACTGCATAAATGCATCCATGTCATCATTAGGCAAACAAATTGCCTCAAGTAAATGAATTTAAGCTAAATGCCCGGTTAATTAATAATCGTGGTAATAAGCTTAAATCCGACAATTTTGGCTAAAGAGCCTAGTTAATTAATAACTACGGTTCAACTGCCTTATTTTCAACAAATCCGGCTTAAGTCCAATTAATCAATAATTGTGGCTAAAAGCCTTAATCAATCACGTTTCGACAATAAATTGTGATTAAGCTTAAACGCCCGATCAATTAATAATCGTGGCATTAAAGCCTAAATCGCACATTTTGGCAAACTAATTGCCTAAAACAACACATTTCGGCCAAAGGCCCTAAAATCAACCATTTTGGCGACAATCGCCTAAATTACACATTTTAGCAAACGAATTGCTTAAATCAACACTTTTTGGCCAAAGGCCTTAAAATCAATCATTTTGGCGACAATCGCCCAATCATCACTTTTGGCAAACAGATTGCCTAAATCAACACATTTTGGCTAAAAGCCTTAAAATCAATCATTTTGGCGACAATCGCCCAATCACATCATTTTGGCAAACAGATTGCCTAAATCAACCATTTTGGCTAAGAGCCTTAAAATCAACGACTTTGGCGACAAATCGCCCGACAACCATTTTTGGCACAAATGCCTTAAAACCAACATTTTTGGCGACGAACGCCTAATCGAATCAATCGATCCTTTGGCAAAATGCCTAAACAAACATGCACGAAGCATACACACACTCATGCATTAAGCATACACCTTCAAAGCCCTTCAAAGAAGGCCTATCGAACTACGTTGACTTTGATCTTCCATTCAAACGGAAGTACGTAGGCACGTTCGGGATTTCACCCCGGGCGGCAAGTCGAAATCATCAAAATCACATAAACATTTCATTTGGTCCAATTACATCATTCACCTTGCAAAGCATTCATTCATGGTTAGTTCATCAGCATGACATAGTCTCGGGATCCATCTCGGGTTTGCACGCCATGCCTTAAACATAGGGTTAATTAATCTAGTAACTAGGTTAATTAAAATCGGAGTCACTTAAGGTTTTTTCCTAGTTTACCCTAAAATAATTAAACAAGGTGGTGACTCACACATCACGTGCATTTCTGTCCTTTAGTCACATGCATTCACATGCCTATGATATTCGGGGTAGGGGTTTACAGTTTGGCGACTCTGCTGGGGAAAATTAATTATGTAATCTTTTTGCATAAAAGTGGACTACAATTGCTGTGTAAACTAACCTGCCCTTCTTTAGGGTATTATTTTGTTGTGCCTTGTTTTGCAGGATATCATAGCACGAATCGAGTGTTCTTTCTTTAAGAATACTTGATAAGGAAATTTGGACTTAATCGTAAAGTGTGATTAAAACATTAAAACTTGTTGATTTATTTGCACGATTGAGAATCTTTTTCTCCATTGCATAAAAAATGAATTTCAAATGAATTTCTTCTCTCTCTGTTCAAACTTCTGAGTCTGGATAGCAAGTAGCGCTGATCGGCAGGTCTCTTTGATTATGTCGACGGACAGCCAAAGCGTCCTCCCTGTTACCGCAAACCGTCCCTAATCCTTTTGGGGGTGGCCCATGAGTATGCGTACCGTTGGACCCACGCGAAACTCTTTGTTTCACATGTGGTTAGGTATATCCTTACTCAAGGTTCAAGGGTCCCTTAATAAGCCAATTCTCTATTTGTGTCATAGCCTATAGAACCTATCCTTTAAGGCTATATGCACCCAATGATGCTGAATCATTCCATCAAAATGAATTATGTTTTGATATTGTGCGCATTCACGCATTCATCCCATACTTCACAAAAAAAAGAGGGTCTGGAAAATGATTAAAAAAAAAAAAGGGACTCTTACAAAAAAAAAAAATTCCATTTCAAAGCTGAAAATTCACATTTTGGTCCCTAAGACCTGGAAAATCACATTTTGGTCCTAAAATTCCCATTTTGGCCACAAAGGCCCAAAAATTCCAATTTTGGCCTATAAGGCCCAAAAATTCACATTTTGGCCACAAAGGCCCAAAAATTACCATTTTGGCCACAAAGGCCCAAAAATTTCCAATTTGGCCCATAAGGCCCAAAAATTCCCAATTTGGCCACAAAGGCCCAAAAATTCACATTTTGGCCACGAAGGCCCAAAAATTCCCAATTTGGCCCCAAAGGTCCAAAAATTTCCAATTCGGCCTAAGGCCTAAAAATTCACAATTTGGCCACAGAGGCCTGAAAATTCACAATTTGGCCACAGAGGCCCGAAAATTCACAATTTGGCCACTAAGGCCCAGAAACTCACATTTCGGCCTCTAAGGCCCAAAAAATCTCGATTTGGTCCTAAAGGCCCGAAAATTCCCATCTTGGCCCCTAAGGCCCAAAAGTTCACATCTTGGCCCCAAAGGCCCAAAAGGCCCAAAAATTCACAATTCGGCCACGGAGGCCCAAAAGTTCACAATTCGGCCCCTAAGGCCCGAAAGTTCTTATTTTGGCCACAAAGGCCCAAAAATTCTCAATTTGGCCCCAAAGGCCCAAAAATGCCCAATTTGGTCCATAAGGCCCAAAAATGCCCATTTTGGCCACAAAGGCCCAAAAATTATCAATTTGGCCCCAAAGGCCCAAAAAATTCCAATTTGGCCACAAAGGCCCAGAAATTCACATTTTGGCCCCTAAGGCCCAAAAATTCTCAATTTGGCCACAGAGGCCCAAAAATTATCAATTTGGCCCCAAAGGCCCAAAAAATTCCAATTTGGCCCCAAAGGCTCAAAAACTCACATGTCGGCCTCAAAGGCCCAAAAATTCACATTTTGGCCCCTAAGGCCCAAAAAAAAAATTTTCTTTGAGAACTTAGGACCTTTCGAATAGTCGAGGTGTCCAGCCCTAAGCACTCTACCTTACATATCACATCCCATTGGGTCCTATCCTAGGTGTCCTAGCCTACCAACACTACCTTACATTGTTTGGTCATACCACCCCACATCACAAGGGTCAAGTCCAAATACCTTACCCTTACACTACCCTACCTCACATTATTTCACATACCCTATGAAAACACCTTACATAGGATAGTCTAATCATTTTGACTATGTCCTTTCATAGGTACCCCTCCAAAGACCACCTGTACCCGAAACACCAACTGAGCTCTCACCCACAAGTCCAACAACCCCGATTGCATCAATGGCATCACTGTCTGACATCCAAAACCTCATTGAACAACTGGAAGCCAGAATGGAGGCTAGAATGAATGAGGCATTGGCTGCCCAAAGGACTGCCTTAATAGCTGAACTAGGTAGTGGTAATGGAAATGGGGCTTCAGTTGGGGGAAGTAGTCATGCTGCCTCCAATCAAGGACTTGGTGCTACATCTACATCCTTAAACCCTAACTTGGATGACATGCCCTCCATAATTGCTTCTGAGCTGGAAGCTCAGAAAATGAGAGAAAAATTGGAACTGTTGGAAAGGTCTATTACTGCCCTCAAGACACACAAGGAAGTGGTGGATATGGACTCCTTGTCCTTGTTCCCCGAAGCAAGACTGCCAACTAAGTTCAAGATGCCCAACATGGATAAGTTTGACGGAACCACTTGTCCCAAAACGCACCTGAAAATGTATGTGGGTGCCCTCAACCCGTTTGGCCTGAACAGCGAGCTCCTTGCTCAGTTGTTTCAGCAATCTTTAACTAGTGCTGCATTAAGATGGTTTGTAAGGTTGGATCGCTCCAAAATGAAGAATTGGGAGGACATATGCAATGCTTTCAACACGCAATACCATTATAATATCGAAGTGGATATTACCCAGAGGGAGCTAGAAACCACTAAACAAAAGAACAATGAGCCCTTCTCCTCATTCCTTTCGAGGTGGAGAGCCAAAGCTGCTCAAATGATCAACTGACCCTCTGAACAGGAACAAGTTGACATAATAATCAAGAATTTACTGCCTGTCTACCAGTCACAGCTTCAAACACAGTACTTGCCTACGTTCCAATCGCTCATTGCGACTGCAACTAAGGTGGAAGACTTAATCCAGTTGGGTCAGCTCAAAGCAGACTCATACAAGAAGCAGAATCATGCTGGGTCCAGTGAGACAAATGAAATAGCCAGTATAATCCCCACAAATCCTTTACGTGTTGGGAATTTGGGGAATAATCAGCCAAGGAGGCAATATACTGATCTCGGCATGCCAATCCTTTTGGTATTCCGAGAAGCAATGAAAGCAAATTTACTGAAGCCCTTAGAAGCAAGGCCATTACCAAACCCCCTGCCCTGGAATTTCAAAGCCAATGAATACTGTGAGTACCATCAAGGACATGGGCATAAGACCGAATCATGCTGGACTTTGAAAAACCGTCTACAAGACATGGTTGACAATGGATCCATCATCCCCAAGAGCAAGCTGAACATCAACCAATCCCTTGCCTAACCATGGGACTAATAAAAAAAAAAAATTTTTTTTTTGCTAAACAAGAATCGTTCGATCCTTTCGAGCTTTTCTTAGAAATGAATGAAGTGTCTGAGAAGGTTGAGATCAAACCTCCAAAAGAACAAAAGAATTGTTCAAGACCAACAACAACATGTCTGATCGATTGAAGCATCGAGAAGAACAAAGTCACTACAGTCAATTCAATCGTAGTCCATCACAGTCCACCTAGAGTCTATCTTTTAGAGTCTATTTTTTTCTTTTCATTTTCATTTCTATTTAAATTTTCATTTGTAAATGTAAGTGTCTTTTGTACACAAATTTTGTCTTATCAATAAAAAGGGATCAGTTTATATTCCAATCATGTTTATACTCTTTCCCTATCCTTTCCTGTGAAAGCACAAAAAAAAAATCAAAAAAAAAATAATAATAAAAAATTAAAAAAAAATGATGATAAAAGAAAAAAAAAATATATAATAAAAATTGGCAAAGAAAAATGCATTCATTTGCTCTGCATCAATCAAAGATGGGGGCATCCTAAGAAGCACCATCAAAGGGGAAGTTTTGAAGGGTAATCATGGAAAGGATCCAGCAAAGGGTACGCAAGACTTCAAACAGTACCGAGGCAAAGCCGATTAAAGGGGTTAGGGCCAGAATGGTTTCTCCGAAAACCCAAGAATGGAAGATGCTCCGATAGAGAGGTGTCTGAATTTTTGAGCTTCAAAGCGACAGAATAAAGAAGTTATGTTTGGAATTGGGTTGGGTCTACACAAAGTCGCAATGCTATCCATACACTACTCAGGTCATCTCAGGATCAAGTTGCCTCGAAATTCTTTATGGAGAGGCTGCTTCTAAGCAAGCAAAAGAAAAAACGGGTCAAAAGGAACCTCTGCACAAAAGAAAGAAATCAAGGACAAAGCTACAGGAAATCAAGTTGTCAAAAACGGGTCAACTGTAAGCTCTCCGTTAAATTCAAGCCCGTCAAGGGTAGATGACAAATCATTTCAGCCATAAGGACGAAGACCAAGTGGCTGCTCACATTTTGAAAAAGCAAGTTAAAAGAAACAGTCATTTCCACAAATTGGATGACAACAAACACCTTGAAAATCAAGCGCCAAGCATGGCACAAGTACAAGCGTCCTTATAAACAAGGATCATTTCTCAAAACAAGAAAAATGAAGAGTCTCCTCAAAATTCCTTATGGAGAGGAGAACCATTGAGGAAATAAGTTTCAAATTCAGAGGAATATAAAGTTCAAGAAAAGGAATCAAATTAACCTCAAGAATTCAAACATGGCAAAGCCACAAGCTCAAAGCATAAAAGCTTCTTCAACACTCAAGCCACTCAAGTTACCACCACAATGTGGGTATTCAAAACTCTTTGTGATGAATACGAGTCAAATTTCAGTCAACCCGTGGTAAAACCACTACGACAACAAAATCAGATTCGCCTAGGGTCATCACTACCATACGAGCTCGAGTCAATAAGTTGATTCAACATCATCAAGCCGGGAAGGAATCCCGCGACGACATCAAGCCAGAAATGAATTCTGCATCAACATCAAGCCGGGAAGGAATCCCGCGAAGAAATCAAGTCAGAAATAAATTCTGCATCAACATCAAGTCGGGAAAGAATCCCGCAAAGACATCAAGCCGGGAAGGAATCCCGTGAAGAAATCAAGTCAGAAATGAACTCTGCATCAACATCAAGTCGGGAAGGAATCCCGCAAAGACATCCAGTCGGAAAGGAATCTCGTAAAGACATCAAGCCGGGAAGGAATCCCGCGACGACATCAAGCCAGAAATGAATTCTGCATCAACATCAAGTCGGGAATGAATCTCATAAAGACATCAAGCCGGGAAGGAATCCCGCGACGAAATCAAGCCAGAAATGAATTCTGCATCAACATCAAGTCGGGAATGAATCTCGTAAAGACATCAAGCCGGGAAGGAATCCCACGACGAAATCAAGCCAGAAATGAATTCTGCATCAACATCAAGTCGGGAATGAATCTCGTAAAGACATCAAGCCGGGAAGGAATCCCGCGACGAAATCAAGCCAGAAATGAATTTTGCATCAACATCAAGCCGGGAAGGAATCCCGCAAAGACATCAAGTCGGGAAGGAATCCCGCAAAGACATCAAGCCGGGAAGGAATCCCGCGAAGAAATCAAGTCAGAAATGAATTCTGCATCAACATCAAGCCGGGAAGGAATCCCGCAAAGACATCAAGTCGGGAAGGAATCCCGCAAAAACAGCAAGTCGGAAATAAATTTCGCACCAAGACGGAAAGGAATTCCGCACTAACATCAAGCCGGAGATGAATTCCGCACCAGCCGAGCACGAAGTTCGCATCCTAGAAGGAACTATGAAAGACCTGATTCTCCCCATCCCCCGAAGAGTTCTTGGAGATACGTAGGCAGCCACAAAGGCGCGGTCACAAACATAAGTTTGCATCATAAAAAGCATTTTCTCTTTGCCCATATAAAAAATAATAAAAAATAATAAAAAAAGAAGAGAAGAAAAGAAAAATAAAAGCTGGAGTTGAAAACCCGAAAGGGCGACTTCAGGCAAGAATTGAGCCCGCTAGCTGAAAACCTGAAAGGGCGGTCTAGGCAAAAGTTAGGGCAAAGAGCCTGCTAGAGTCGAAAACCCGAAAGGGCGGCTACTAGGCAAAAGTTAAGGCAAACAAAAAGTGCTTTCATGAATTCTTTTAGAGAGTCCTTTTTTGTAGGATAAACAGCAAAGTATGTCCTTAAAAAAAAAAAAAAATCCCTTTCAAAGGTCTTCTCGGGAGTTCCTTCGAGTCAAAATTCACTACAAGAAAAATTTGAGTCTCTAAATTGAGTCTCCAGTGAGTCTTTAAAATCAAGTCTCCATCACCAGTGGTCATTCCACAACGAATCACAAAGATCGAGTCATTCTTAAAAGTTCGTTCTGAAAGTGTCACTCTTTGAGTCATTCCTCGAAAAAAAAAAGAGAGAGAGGAAAATGTCAATTCAATCCCCGAGATTTCCAAAACAACCCTAAAAAAAATGTCAAGCATAATCGTTGAGAGGTAATTCTTTAATACCTCGTCTCCACTCGGACCATCGTTTCTTCGATCCTTTCAAGACGAATGATGTCATCCACATTGTCCGTTTCCTCGAGTCATGTAAGTGGCTTTGTTCTCTTTGATTCCTCAATCGATTGGACAAGTACAATACCAATGTCTTGAAGTATTCCATGGTCAGCACCATTCTGGGGGCAAGAAGTGATAAGAACCTTCACCATTCTCCCATCACAGAAGTAATCACGGAATTTTTAGTCTTTCATTAAGAAGAAATTCTACTTCAGCTAATAAGGGCATCAATTCTCTCAAGCAGGGGGCAAAATCCTCCAAGACCGATTCAGGGGCAAGTGTTATAGAAAAAAAAAAAAAAACATACACAACCCAGGGTGAAACCCTAACCAAGAACCAACCATTTGTCATCCAAAACCAAGCCATTTGACCATTTGATCATTTCGACTTTAGGTGGACCCTTGGTTCTCAAAAAAAATAAAAAATAAAAAATAAATAAATAAATAAAACAAATCTCTTTTCAAGCCCTCATTAAGAGGCAAAACATTTTTTCAAGCCCTCATTAAGAGGCAAAATCTCTTTTCAAGCCCTCATTAAGAGGCAAAACATCTTTTCAAGCCCTCATTAAGAGGCAAAACATTTTTTCAAGCCCTCATTAAGAGGCAAAATCTCTTTTCAAGCCCTCATTAAGAGGCAAAACATCTTTTCAAGCCCTCATTAAGGGGAAAACCTCTTTTTCAAGTCCTCCAAGAGGCAAAATTTCTTTTTAAGTCCTCAAAGAGGCAAAAACGTCTTTAAGTTGCAAACATAGATCCATGCATTTGATCATTTCATTCCAAAAAAAAAAAAAAAAAAAAAAAAAAAAAACAGCGGCGAGGTTTCCTCCTCTGCCCATCCTCAAAATTTGCTCCTTCAGACAGCCACTGGCTCTCATAAATCATTTTTATGATAGCCAGTGGGGGGCAACTGTGAATACTCAAATTTTGAGGCTCAGGGGAATAACATGGTATGTGAAACTCTTTAAATGGAGGAAAGCACGCCTGCTACAGTACCGTGCCATTTGTTTTGACTTTGCTACAATAAATTGTACTTTTCTACAGTAACTTTGACTTTGCTGCAGCAACTGTGCAAACAGTCCGGCCGGACCGGAGGCCATTTTGGACATTTACTGGAAGTATGCCAATATGGTACTTAAAACGTCCGGAATGTCGCGAGGATCGCGGAACAGGTCCCGGAATATTTTTCTGAGACCCGGAACTCCCGAAAACTCCTCCGGAGTGAAAATGGCCTCTCCCCCTTCTTTTTTTACACCCCCTGTCTGTGTTGACGGACGATCTTTCTCCCTCCCACGCTCCTTGCGATTTCTTTACCGCTTTTTGCATTTAATTTAATTTTTATTGCATTTTTGTTGTGATATTTGAACACTAAAATTAAACAAATTAAAATTAATTAATTCCCAAGCGAGGAGCTTAATCTGGAGTTAAGAAGCGGTTTCCGATTAAATCAGGTACGTAAACGAAACTCTGCCTATTTAATTTTAGCACTTCATGCATGCTTCTTTTCTACTCCTAATAATTCTACAACTGCATAAATGCATCCATGTCATCATTAGGCAAACAAATTGCCTCAAGTAAATGAATTTAAGCTAAATGCCCGGTTAATTAATAATCGTGGTAATAAGCTTAAATCCGACAATTTTGGCTAAAGAGCCTAGTTAATTAATAACTACGGTTCAACTGCCTTATTTTCAACAAATCCGGCTTAAGTCCAATTAATCAATAATTGTGGCTAAAAGCCTTAATCAATCACGTTTCGACAATAAATTGTGATTAAGCTCGAACGCCCGATCAATTAATAATCATGGCATTAAAGCCTAAATCGCACATTTTGGCAAACTAATTGCCTAAAACAACACATTTCGGCCAAAGGCCCTAAAATCAACCATTTTGGCGACAATCGCCTAAATTACACATTTTAGCAAACGAATTGCTTAAATCAACACTTTTTGGCCAAAGGCCTTAAAATCAATCATTTTGGCGACAATCGCCTAATCAACACTTTTGGCAAACAGATTGCCTAAATCAACACATTTTGGCTAAAAGCCTTAAAATCAATCATTTTGGCGACAATCGCCCAATCACATCATTTTGGCAAACAGATTGCCTAAATTAACCATTTTGGCTAAGAGCCTTAAAATCAACGACTTTGGCGACAAATCGCCCGACAACCATTTTTGGCACAAATGCCTTAAAACCAACATTTTTGGCGACGAACGCCTAATCGAATCAATCGATCCTTTGGCAAAATGCCTAAACAAACATGCACGAAGCATACACACACTCATGCATTAAGCATACACCTTCAAAGCCCTTCAAAGAAGGCCTATCGAACTACGTTGACTTTGATCTTCCATTCAAACGGAAGTACATAGGCACGTTCGGGATTTCACCCCGGCGGCAAGTCGAAATAATCAAAATCACATAAACATTTCATTTGGTCCAATTACATCATTCACCTTGCAAAGCATTCATTCATGGTTAGTTCATCAGCATGACATAGTCTAGGGATCCATCTCGGGTTTGCACGCCATGCCTTAAACATTGGGTTAATTAATCTAGTAACTAGGTTAATTAAAATCGGAGTCACTTAGGGTTTTTTTCTAGTTTACCCTAAAATAATTAAACAAGGTGGCGACTCACACATCACGTGCATTTCTGTCCTTTAGTCACATGCATTCACATGCCTATGATATTCGGGGTAGGGGTTCACACCTACCCTCGGGAGGGAGCTCATCATCAGAAAAGGTGATTGTGAGGGGATTATGTTGAACCAGCCCCTCAAAATCAGCTGTTGATATGGATGACGAGACCGAAATCTCGACCATTGCTTTCGCATGGGTTCTTTTCAACTGTTTTATTAAAGCATCATCTTCAGTATCTTTCTTTGGCACACCCGATGAGCTTGCCTTCTCATTTTCTTCTCTAGGCTTGATCATGTCTAGTTGATACACTCAACCACTGTGAGTCATATAGTTCATAGCTTTTGCTTCTTCTTTTTCCT
The DNA here is from genome assembly GCF_041381405.1 of Jatropha curcas. Taxonomy (NCBI): domain Eukaryota; kingdom Viridiplantae; phylum Streptophyta; class Magnoliopsida; order Malpighiales; family Euphorbiaceae; genus Jatropha; species Jatropha curcas. The sequence goes on from NC_143155.1 coordinate 16,452,807, forward strand.
CGCTACTCCACATGTCCAAAGTAACGGGATTCACCATCATCTCATCCTCGCTTTCTACCCAAACTTCCTCACTCTAATTCAGCCACTCTTCGTCACTATGGTGCCATATATTTAGAACCATCACACAGATATGCCCTAAGAGCAACTCTCTTTCTCTTTCTTCCTCTTCCTCCTCGAACTGGGCCATCACATCCTCGGGAGTCTTCCCAGACTCAACCATATAAAGATTTTTAGGAGGCAGCACATTATGGAAATTTGGAAGTGGATTAGTTCTTGTGCTCAGCCTTGACTTTTCTGGTTCAATCACCTTGCCATTATCAATCAAATTCTAGATCTCATGCCTCAACTGAAGGCAATGGTCAGTGGTGTGGCCTTTGCTTTGGTGGAAATGACAATATGCATTGTGATCAAAATTCTTTGGCAAAGGCACTGGAGGAGGTCTTAGTGTGAGCGGTTACAACAAACCCGCTGACTTTACTTTTTCAAATACCCTAGAGAGAGGAGTGCCAAAGTTGGAAAATCTTCTTTATGGTACATTGGTGGCTCTCAAATCTAGAGTGGCAGTTGTTGTCTTCTTGCTGGTACTTGGGATTTTAGCTGACGCTTGATCCTTGGAAACCAAATTTATTGAAATTTCCAGCACAGTTCCCATACTTTTTTTCTTCTCTTATCTTATCTTCAATAGCAGTTACCACCTCATACACTTGTTAAAACTCTATCAAAAGCATATAATACAGCTTCTCTCGGAAAGCGAGCAGAGTCCCCTTGATAAAAATCTTGATCCGCTCTTTGGTATCTAGACGGTTCCTCATCTGCGTGACCTTGGCTCTCCACTTAGCCATGTAGTCAGTAAAGGTCTCATCATTTATATGCACAGTTGCCTCTAAATCCCTCAAATTGATGCTTATTTGAAGATTGTAAACATACTCTTTAAAGAAAATAGTGGTGAGCTCAATCTCTTCTCACCTTCTTTTCCAGATTATAATACCAATTCTTAGCAGACTCGGTTAAGGACATCGGGAACATCTTCAAAATTTCTCCTGACTGAGGATCAGCAATTTCATGATAGCTTTGTATTGCATGAGATGCACCTTAGGATAACCAGTGCCATCATATTTTGCCACCTTAGGCATCTTGTAGGTTAGACGAGTTTTATGCTTCAATTCCAACTCTTCATCATCATCATCATTGATGTCCACATATTGATCCATTCCCTTGGATTTCATGAAGACGTGCAGCTTTTCTAGCTTTTTATCCAGCTTCTCAAATTTTTCTGACACGACTAGCTCGGGTTCGATCTTCTTTGTGGAATTTTCTTGGCGAAGAACTCCTCGTCTTGCCAAGTGTCATCCATGTGCTCTTTTCTTTCAAATTCACCCTTTGGCCTCATCATCTTCTATCACCATTTGCTCTTTACCCTTATCCGAGCGTAAGAGTTTTTCTAGGCTAACTGCCACTATTTTTTTGATCATCTTCTCAATTTCAGAAACAGGAATATTGGGCTCAACTAGAACTGACGAATCTACTTGAACTGGAAAGTGCTCAATTTTGGTGTGGGAGCCCAAAGAACTGATAGGTACTGAATCAGGCAAATCAGAGGGGGTTAAAGGTTTTTCAACTCTAACCAAGTGATTGTTTGCTCCCAACCAACTGATCTCTTATGGAGCTTTATCCTTTGGAGGCGCTATCTTGACTACATAAAATAAATATTAGCAAACACGACATGATTGATGTATCTGTGGATGCATGAACATGGAATGGCACAAAAAAAATGCAATCATACAATCACGACATTGTGCGATGCAACTAATGCTATATTCTTTCATAGCTTTATCACGACTGCTCAAATCCAAAAATCAGAGAAGGGCTCTTGAGAACTATTAGGAACAAAATGTGCCCTATTTCGTAGCCAAATACTTATAATGCCCCTCTTTCTTTTTTTTATATCCCTTTCTTTTTGCCTCAAGCTTGATAATACTTGACCAGGGTTCTTTATTTATATACATTTAAAATTTTTCTTTCTTTTCTCTTTTCTTTTTGGCGTTAACAACATTTGGCTCAAAATAGATTCATTTCATTACTTTTCAAAAGTGCATTTTTTACATTAAATGTTCCGTTGAGACCCTTACTAAACATTTACAACTTTTGAACCTCAAAGCCTAAGAGGTTTGATATGGGTTCGCATCCTCTAGAGTGAAGTGTCAAATTTCCACAAAGCGGTTGGCGATATTGCGCATGAGCATGAATTGCATCTCCACACCTTGGAAGAGAGTTATAGCTTCGAGTTACGCTTGTTTTAATTTGAGCAAGAGTTGATGAGCCTCTTCTTTCGTTGGCATCGGAACTGGAGGAGCTTCCCTCTTAGGCACTGGGGCTTCGGCCTTGTAGTCACTATTAGAAAGAGCTCTTTTGGCTCATTTTACTTCCAACAATTCTCTTAAGTCCTTCACCCTTTGATGCTTTGAACATCGGGATCGAGCCATGATGGAATATACCTATATGGCGACAATAAACAAGTTAAGTGATGCATGAATAAAGCACAACACAATCATAGTAATTATATACAAACAAAGTTAATGGAGTTAGGAAATGCATGATCTCCACCCTTATATCTCCTACACACGATTCTAGGTTAAAGGCTTTTCTAAACCCTAGGACATATAGGTTGGGCCCATAAACCATCATGGGATTTTAGACTAACATTTCTCGCATTTATTATATGAGTGCAATAATCATAAATTTATTAAGGTAGATGTAGAGGAAGGAACTAGGGTCAATTACATGAGCTTCGGTCAGGTTTATTAAGTCTTGGGTTCCATAAGCGAGAATTGGTTGTTTCCTCTCTTTTGTTTTAGGTCTAAACGAAAGATAATAATGGATTTTGCCTATTCTTTTGATATCCCAAAAGGTACTTGACTTATAGATGGTGTATATTAGTGGCGAATCCAAACAATCGAATAGAGTGAGAGGATCACAACCTCCAATATCACCTTTAGGGTTTAGGGTAGAAAGGAGATTAAGAAGAGATAAAAGCATGAATGACATTTATAAGTACAAAAAGTAAACTCAATTTAGAGTTAATAAAATTATTTAAAGATTGTGAATAAGTGGACAACTTTTGGAGTCAACTCTTTTATTCGAACCCAAAACTGAAAGTCAGAGATTCTGGGTTTGATCCCTAGCGGAGTCGCCGGGCTGAGGACGTGTGATTTTTCCAAAAATGGAATTGGAAAGAATTGAGTCAAATGGGCTTGGTTGATTTTATTTAATAAATTGGGTTTCTTTATTTAACCCTTTCATTTATCCTCGGAAAATGGTTCTCTTACTTTGGTAAGAGTTTTATTAATTTTGGAGTCGCCACCCTTATTAGGAAAAATTTCTCGAATAAGTCGATTCTTTGGAATCTGCTAACTTGGTTTTAAACTTAAGATGGGGTCCGAGAGTTAGGTAAGATAGGTGAAGGTATTAGGCACCCCTATCGACTCGTTTTAAACCGGCCTCCTCATTGTCGAATGATTCACAATAACTTAAATAATGCAATTAACAAAAAATGAGGGGTAAATACTTTTTGATGCAATTTTGGAAAACTATGTCAATTATACATCTTAATGAAACAAAAAGAATGAAAATAAACATTTAAAGAAAAGGGGGAAAGGAAAAAAAATTTGCAATCTATACCTTATTTTACAATCTACCCTTAACCCTCTAAATTTCCCAATACCCAATAATTATTACAAGTTTTAATTGAGATCCATTAAGATCTCTTTACGTTTAGCCAACTATAACATTAAAGTATAATAAGAATAAAACATCCATATGATCAATCACAAACACAAAGTAACCATTCTCCACAGAATCCAAAAATCATACATTCCCAATCAACTATCATTCATTCATACAATAAATGATCAAATGATCCATGTTCTAATTACAATATTGATAAATGAAAGGTTAGTGTAATAATAAATATCAAACATTAAGTTATAAGCATTAAATTAAAGACAGAGTAATAAGGTGCTTGAAAAGTAAAGAACAGTAATTAAAAAGAAAGAATTTCAAGGTTTGAACAAGATTTAACCTCATGGTCTTGATGTTCATCACGAATGATGAACAAAGACACGAATCATTCCTCTCAATCTTGTTTTTATGGTTTATTTGATCCATTTGTGGCCAACTACGCATCCCATACCACTTAAGGTCTGAGTAATAAGGTTCTTCGAATCGGGGCCATTTATTGATTATTTTTCATTTTGAGCCAATGAATTAAAGGGCTTAGCGCCACAGGGAGAAATGGCGTACGCCCCACGTAGTGGAGCAAAGCCCTTCCCAGATCAGGAAGGCTTCAGGCTAGAAAGGAGTCAAGTACAGGGTTTTGGGTTAAAGTGGCAGGAGCCACAAGCTTATGGCACCCGCCACATGTAGTGGCTTGTGTAACTAGCCTAGGTCATGCACCACAAAGGCACAAAAATGCCCTTATGATTGATCCTAGGTTTCCCTCATAACCAGACCCAAGATAGGTGCTTAAAACACCGAAAAGGAAAAGAAAAAGATAAAGAAATGGATGAGAGGTTCTTAGATATTACCTTTTGGTGATTTCTTTGAAGTTTAATGTAAAAGTGGATGAAGAAACTTAAATGCTTGATTCTTGATCCAATAATCCGAAATTAAAGATTAGTAAATGTGTTTTTGGGATTCTTAACTGATCTTTGAGGGTTTTTGATTGAATAAACAATGAATCCCAATCTTAGAACAAAGGGAAACAACAGTTATCTTTGATTTCAAGTTTAAGTTTCCAAAACATAAGAGTTTCCCCAAAGAGGTAAAAAATCCTCTTTTAATGCACACCCCCAATGCTTATTTACAGGCAAATGAGGGTGGGTGGCCCCATTTTAGGGCTGACGTGACAAAATGCCACCGACGGGCCCCATAATAAGGGTGGGTCCATTTTTATCAAATCGAACCGGGTGGCATGCAAAATGAGATGGTGCACTAGGAAGTATGTTGAGCAGGCCCAACAAGCTTCTCGAGCCTGGTTTGGTCGTGGAATGCCCAGTAACTCGAAAAAGTAAAAATGGTTAAACATATGTATAATCTCAGCCATGAACCATTGGTCGAAAAATCGGGGCGATTGGAGATCGTAATCCAAGTTTATGTAAAAAAGACGGCATATCATCATTGAACCTTTAGGGGCAAAATTTGAGTATATACACACATCATAAATATTATAATAATTACGATTTCGAGATCATAACTCTAAATTCAAGTCTTTCATTGGTTTAAGAAACTCAAAAATCAAAATTTGAATAGCTATTATTTCAACTACGATATCGACCTAAGCATACTATCCCTTAACGACAATAATAATTATATTGTTTTAATGAAGAGTTGATTTTATTAAATATAAGCCCTCTAATATATTGTTAGAGAATATAATTATAAGCAATATGAATGAGTAATAGATTCTTTAGTGCAAGTACTATAAAAAACTCATGATCGTATGGCATTTCGCTAAGCATCGTTCATTTTGAAGGCCATCAACTCTATTTGTTTTCTATAATAATATGAGATAATTATAATTATGAAGATAGTAAGTCTTATTCTATTGGGATAATGTTATTTTTTATGCCTGAACTTTCAGGTTTTTTCTATTTTGGTGTTTGAATGAAAAATGCTATGAATTGAGTGTCTAGACTTTAAAAAAATTTGCAATTTGATGTCTCCTACTGAAATGGACAACTGAAAAACACATTAGGATCATGTGGGCCTCACATGTGCCTCGCAGGTGTGAACCCCTTTCCCCAAAAGCATAGGCATGTGATGCATATGACAAAAGAAAGAAATACACGTGAATGTGTGAGTCGCCACCTTGTTTAATTATTTCAGGGTAAACTAGGAAAAAACCCTAAATGACTCCAATTTTAATTAACCTAGTTACTAGATTAATTATCCCAATGTGTAACGCATGGTATGCAAACCCGAGATGGATCCCGAGACTATGTCATGCTGATGAACTAACCGATGAATGAATGTTTTGCAAGGTGAATGATGGATAAATGAAATGTTTGAGTGATTTTTGATGATTTCGACTTGCCACCCGGGGTGAAATCCCGAACGTGCCTACGTACTTCCGTTTGAATGGAAGATCAAAGTCAACGTAGTTCGATAGGCCTTCTTTGAAGGGCTTTGAATGGGTATGCTTAATGCATGAGTGTGTATGCTTTGTGCATGAGTGTGTATGCTTTGTGCATGAGTGTGTATGCTTTGTGCATGAGTGTGTGTATGCTTTGTGCATGAGTGTGTGTATGCTTTGTGCATTTTGTGTGTATGCTTTGTGCATGAGTGTTTAGGCATTTCGCCAAAGATTGATTGATTTTTAGGCATGTTGCCAAAAATGTTGATTTTAATGGCTTTTAGCCAAAATGATTTGATTTAGGCAATTGTTGCCAAAATGTGCGATTTAGACGATTGTCGCCAAAATGATTGATTTTAAGGCCTTTGGCCAAAATGTGTTGTTTTAGGCAATTAGTTTGCCAAAAATGTGCGATTTAGGCGATTGTCGCCAAAATGGTTGATTTTAAGGCCTTTGGCCAAAATGTGTTGTTTTAGGCAATTAGTTTGCCAAAAATGTGCGATTTAGGCTTTAATACCACGATTATCAATTAATCGGGCGTTCGAGCTTAATCACAATTTATTGTCGAAACGTGATCGATTAAGGCTTTTAGCCACAATTATTGATTGATTGGACTTAAGCCAGATTTATTCGAAATAAGGCAATTGAACCGTAGTTATTAATTAACTAGGCTCTTTTAGCCAATATTGTCGGATTTAAACTTTAATACCACGATTATTGATTAACCGGGCATTTAAGCTTAATCAAATTAATTAAGGCAGTTTATTTACCAAAAATAATGACGTGGATGCATTTATGCAATTGTAGAATTATTAAGAGTAGAAGAGAAATATGCATGAAGTGCTAAAATTAAATAGGCAGAGTTTTGTTTACATACCTGATTTAATCGACGACCGCTTCTTAACTCTAGATTAAGCTCCTCGCTTAGGAAATATTAATTAATTTTAATTTGTTTAATTTTAATGTCCAAATATCACAATAAAAATGCAATAAAAATTAAATTAAATGCAAAAAGCGGTAAAGAAAACGCAAGGAGCGTGAGAGGGAGAAGGATTCGTCCGTCAACACAGACAGGGGTGTCAAAAATAGGCTGAAAATGGTCTATTTATAGGCCATTTTCGGGTCCAGGGCGGCAGGTGCCGCCTGGCTCGGCGGCAGCTGCCACCCAAGAGGCTGGGCGGCAAGTGCCGCCACCTGCCGCCCAGTCGGTGGGGCGGCAAGTGCCGCCCAGTCGGTGGGGCGGCAGGTGCCGCCCAGTCGGTGGGGCGGCAGCTGCCGCCGTGTCCGGCGGCCGGCGCCGCCGTAGCCGGTGGTGGCCACCATGTCTTGATCCGGGAGCTTTTTTGGGAGTTTCCGACCTCCAAAAATCATTCCGGGACCGGTTCTGCGATCCTCGTGAAAGTTCGGATGTTTCAAGTACCATATTGACATATTTTCGGTGAACTTTCAAAATGGCCTTCGGTCCGGCCGGACTATTTGCAGTCCGGCATTGACACTGTAGAAAAGTCAAAGTTACTGTGAGAGCCAGTGGCCGTCTGAAGGAGCAAATTTTGAAGGCGAAACTCGGACCTTGGGCCAAATTGGGATTATGGGGCCTTGGGCTGAGTTGTGAATTTTCGGACCCTAGGCCGAGTTTTGAATTTCGGGCCTTAGGCCGAATTGTGAATTTTCAGGCCTCTGCGGCCGAATATGATTTTTCGGGCCTCTGTGGCCTGAATGTGATTTTTCGGGCCTCTGTGGCCTGGATTGTGATTTTTCGGGCCTCTGGGGCCTGATTGTGATTTTTCGGGCCTCTTGGGCCTGAATGTGATTTTTCGGGCCACTTTGGCCTGAATGTGATTTTTCGGGCCACTTTGGCCTGAATGTGATTCTTCGGGCCATTTTAGCCTGAATGTGATTCTTCGGGCCTCTGGGGCCTGAATGTGAATTTTCGGGCCTCTGTGGCCTGATTGTGATTCTTCGGGCCTCTGGGGCCTGATTGTGATTGTTGGGCCTCTGCGGCTGAATGTGATTTTTATTTTATTATTATTATTATTTTTTTTTTTTGAAATGATCAAATGCATGGAATTATATTTGCAACTTAAAGATGTTTTAGCCTCTTTGAGGAGTTAAAAAGAAATTTTGCCTCTTAGAGGACTTGAAAAGATGTTTTGCCTCTTAGAGGGCTCGAAAAGAGATTTGTTTTATTTTTGTGTTTTTTTTTTTTCTTTGAGAATCAAGGGTCCACCTAAAGTCGAAATGATCAAATGGCTTGGTTTTGGATGAAGAATGGTTGGCTATTGGTTAGGGTTTCACCCTAGGTTTTATGTAAAAAGAGGTCGACGATAGTTGGGTTTCACCCTGGTGTATGTTAACACTTGCCCCTGAATCCGACCTGGAGGATTTCGCCCCCTGTTTGATGCCTTTATTAGCTGAAATAGAATTTCTTCTTAATGAAAGACTAGAAATTTCGTGATTACTTCTGTGATGGGAGAATGGTGAAGGTTCTTATCACTTCTTGCCCCCAGAATGGTGCTGACCATGGAATACTTCAAAACATTGGTGTTGTACTTGTCCAATCGATTGAGGAATCAAAGAGAACAAAGTCACTTATATGACTCGAGGAAACAGACAATGTTGATGACATCGCTCGTCTGAAAGGATCGAAGAAACGATGGTCCGAGTGGAGACGAGGTATTAAAGAATTACCTCTCAACGATTATGTTTGACATTTTTAGGGTTGTTTTGGAAACCCCGGGGATTGACATTTTCCTCTTTTTTTTTTTTTTTTTTTTTTTTCGAGGAATGACTCAAAGAGTGACTCTTTCAAAATGAACTTTTGAGAATGACTCAATTTTTTGTTACTCCTTGTGGAATGACCACTGGTGATGGAGACTTGATTTTAGAGACTCGATTTAGAGACTCAAATTTTTCTTGTAGTGAATTTTGACTCGAAGGAACTTAGTGTTCATCCTACAAAAATGGACTCTCTAAAAGAATTCATGAAAGCACTTTTTTTTTTTTTTTTTTTTTTTTACCTAGTAGCCACCCTTTCGGGTTTTCGACTCTAGCAGGCTCTTTGCCCTAACTTTTGCCTAGACCGCCCTTTCGGGTTTTCAGCCTAGCGGGCTCAATTCTTGCCTGAAGCCGCCCTTTCGGGTTTTCAACTCCAGCTTTTATTTTTTTTCTTCGCTTTTTATATATATATATATATTTTATATTTTTTATATTGGCAAAGAGAAAATGCTTTTTATGATGCAAACTTATGTTTGTGACCGCGCCTTTGTGGCTGCCTACGTATCTCCAAGAACTCTTCGGGGGATGGGGAGAATCAGGTCTTTCGTAGTTCCTTCTGGGATGCGAACTTCGTGCTCGGCTGGTGCGGAATTCATCTCCGACTTGATGTTAGTGCGAAATTCCTTTCCGTCTTGGTGCGGAATTTATTTCCGACTTGGTGCGGAATGACTTGCTGTTGGGGCAAAATTCAATTCCGACTTAATGCTGATTGTGGAATTCATTTCCGATTTGATTTCTTCAGGATTCCTTCCCGGCTTGATGTCTTTGCGGGAGTCCTTCCCGGCTGGATGTTGATGCAGAATTCATTTCTGTTTTGATTTCTTCGCAGGATTCCTTCCCGGCTTGATGTTTTCGCGGGATTCCTTCCCGGCTTGATGTCTTTGCAGGATTCCCTTCCCGACTTGATGTTGATGCAGAGTTCATTTCTGACTTGATTTCTTCACGGGATTCCTTCCCGGCTTGATGATGTTGAATCAACTTATTGACTCGAGCTCGTATGGTAGTGATGACCCTAGGCGAATCTGATTTTGTTGTTGTAGTGGTTTTACCACTGGTTGACTGAAATATGACTTGTATTCATCACAAAGAGTTTTGAATACCCACATTGTGGTGGTAACTTGAGTGGCTTGAGTGTCGAAGAAGCTTTTATGCTTTTGGGGCTTCGCCATGTTTGAATTCTTGAGGTTAATTTGGTTCCTTTTCTTGAACTTTATCTTCCTCTGAATTTGAAACTTATTTCCTCAATGGTTCTCCTCTCCATAAGGAATTTTGAGGAGACTCTTCCTTTTCCTTGTTTTGAGAAATGGTCCTTGTTTATTAAGGACACTTGTATTTGTGCCATGCTTGGCGCTTGATTTTCAAGGTGTTTGTTGTCATCCAATTTGTGGAAATGACTACTTTTAACTTGCTTTTTCAAAATGTGAGCAGCCGCTTGGTCTTTGTCCTTATGGCTGAAATGATTTGTCCTCTACCCTTGATGGGCTTGAATTTGTCGGAGAGTTTGTAGTTGACCCGTTCTTGACAACTTGATTTCCTGTAGCTTTGATTTCTTTCTTTTGTGCAGAAGTTCCTTTTGACCCATTTTTTTTCTTTTTGCTTTGTTTGCTTCCTTTTGACCAGGGGTTCCTTTTGTCCCGTTTTTCCTTTTGCTTACTTAGAAGCAGCCTCTCCATAAAGAATTTCGAGGCAACTTGATTCTGAGATGACTTGAGTAGTGTATGGATAGCATTGCGACTTCGTGCAGACCCAGCCCAATTCCAAGCATAACTTCTTTATTCTGTTGCTTTTAAGCTCAAAATTCAGACACCTCTCTATCGGAGCATCTTCCATCCTTGGGTTTTCGGAGAAACCATTCTGGCCCTAACCCCTTCAATCGGCTTTGTCTCGGTACTGTTTGAAGTCTTGCGTACCCTTTGCTGGATCCTTTCCATGATTACCCTTCAAAACTTCCCCTTTGATGGTGCTTCTTAAGATGCCCCCAGCTTTGATTGATGCAAAGCAAATGAATGGATGAATGCATTTTTCTTTGCCAATTTTTATTATCTTTTTTTTTTTATCATCATTTTTTTTTCATTATTTTTTTTGATATATTTTTTTTTTTTTGCTTTCATAGGAAAAGATAGAGAGAGAGTATAAACATGATTGGAATGTAAACTGATCCCTTTTTATTGATAAGACAAAATTTGTGTACAAAAGACACTTAGATTTACAAATTTGAATTGAATGAAAACTTGAATGGAAATGAAAATGAAAAGAAAAAAGAAACTAGGCCCTAAAAGATAGACTCTAGGTGGACTATGATGGACTAGGATCGGATTGACTGTAGTGACTTTGTTCTTCTTGATGCTTCAATCAATCAGACATGTTGTTGTTGGTCTTGAACAATTCTTTTGTTCTTTTGGAGGTTTGATCTCAACCTTCTCAGACACAAACTTCATTCATTTCTAAGAAAAGTTCGAAAGGATCGAACGATTCTTGTTCAGCAATTTTTTTTTGCATTAATCCCATGGTTAGGCAAGGGATTGGTTGTTATTCAGCTTGCTCTTGGGGATGATAGACCCATTGTCAACCAGGTCTTGTAGACGGTTTTTCAAAGTCCAGCATGATTCGGTCTTATGCCCATGTCCTTGATGGTACTCACAGTATTCATTGGCTTTGAAATTCTGGGGCAGGGGGTTTGGTAATGGCCTTGCTTCTAAGGGCTTCAGTAAATTTGCTTTCATTGCTTCTCGGAATACCAAAAGGATTGGCATGCCGAGATCAGTATATTGCCTCCTTGGCTGATTGTTTCCCAAATTCCCAACACGTAAAGGATTCGTGGGGATTATACTGGCTATTTCATTTGTCTCACTAGACCCAGCATGATTCTGCTTCTTGTATGAGTCTTCTTTGAGCCGACCCAACTGGATTAAGTCTTCCACCTTAGTTGCAGTCGCAATGAGCGATTGGAACGTAGGCAAGTACTGTGTTTGAAGCTGTGACTGGTAGACAGGCAGTAAATTCTTGATTATTATGTCAACTTGTTCCTGTTCAGAGGGTCGGTTGATCATTTGAGCAGCTTTGGCTCTCCACCTCGAAAGGAACGAGGAGAAGGGCTCATTGTTCTTTTGTTTAGTGGTTTCCAGCTCCCTCCGGGTAACATCCACTTCGATATTATAATGATACTGCGTGTTGAAAGCATTGCATATGTCCTCCCAATTCTTCATTTTGGAATGATCCAAGCTTACAAACCATCTTAATGCAGCACCAGTCAAAGATTGCTGAAACAACTGAGCAAGGAGCTCGCTGTTCAGGCCAAAGGGGTTGAGGGCACCCACATACATTTTCAGGTGCGTTTTAGGACAAGTGGTTCCATCAAACTTATCCATGTTGGGCATCTTGAATTTTGTAGGTAATCTTGCTTTGGGGAACAAGGACAAGGAGTCCATGTCCACCACTTCTTTGTGTGTTTTAAGGGCAGTAACAGATCTTTCTAACAATTCCAGTTTTTCTCTCATTTTTTGAGCTTCCAACTCAGAAGCAGTTTTGGAGGGCATTTCTTCCAAGTTAGGGATAGGGTTTGAGGATGCAGATGTAGCACCAGGTCCTTGATTGGAGGCAGCATTACCATTTCCCCCAACTGGAGCCCCATTTCCATTACTACCGCCTAGTTCAGCTAATAGGACAATTCTTTGGGCAGCCAATGCCTCATTCATTCTAGCCTCCATTCTGGCTTCCAGTTGTTCAATGAGGTTTTGGATGTCGGTGAGTGATGCCATTGGTGCGGTTGGTGAAATTGGTCTTGTGGGTGAGAGCTCAGTTGGCGTTTCGGGTGCAGGTGGTCTTTGGAGGGGTACCTGTGAAAGGACATAGTCAAAATGATTAGACTATCCTATATAAGGTGTTTTCATAGGGGATGTGAGATAGTGTGAGGTAGGGTAGTGTAAGGGTAAGGTATTTGGACTTGACCCTTGTGATGTGGGTTGGTATGACCAAACAATGTAGGGTAGTGTTGGTAGGCTAGGACACCTAGGATAAGACCCAATGGGATGTGATATGTAAGGTAGAGTGCTTAGGGTTGGACACCTCGACTTTTCGAAAGGCCCTAAGTTCTCAAAAAAAATTTTTTTTTGGGCTTTAGGGGCCAAAATGTGAATTTTTGGACTAAAATGTAATTTTTCAGGTCTCAGGGACCAAAAATGTGATTTTTCAGGTCTCAGGGACCAAAAATGTGATTTTTCAAGTCTCAGGGACCAAAAATGTGAATTTTCAGGTCTCAGGGACCAAAATGTGAATTTTCAGGTCTCAGGGACCAAAATGTGAATTTTCAGGTCTCAGGGACCAAAATGTGAATTTTCAGGTCTCAGGGACCAAAATGTGAATTTTCAGCTTTGAAATGGAATGTTTTTTTTTTTGTAAGAGTCTTTTTTTTTTTTAATCATTTTCTAGACCCCTTTTTTTTTGTGAAGTATGGGATGAATGCGTGAATGCGCACAATATCAAAACATAATTCATTTTAATGGAATGATTCAGCATCATTGGGTGCATATAGCCTTAAAGGATAGGTTCTATAGGCTATGACACAAATAGAGAATCAGCTCATTAAGGGACCCTTGAACCTTGAGTATGGATATACCTAACCACATGTGAAACAAGGAGTTTCGCGTAGGTCCAACGGTACGCATACCCATGTGCCACCCCCAAAAGGATTAGGGATGGTTTGCGGTAACAGGGAGGACGCTTTGGCTGTCTGTCGACATAATCAAAGAGACCTGCCGATCAGCGCTACTTGCTATCCAGACTCAGAAGTTTGAACAGAAAGAGAAGAAATTCATTTGAAGTTCATTTCTTTTATGCAATGGAGAAAAGGATTCTCAATCGTGGAAATAAATCAACAGGTTTTAACATTTTAATCATATTTTACGATTAAGTCCAAATTTCCTTATCAAGTATTCTTAAAGAAAGAACACTTGATTCGTGCTAGGATATCCTGCAAAACAAGGCACAACAAAATAATACCCTAAAGAAGGGCAGGTTAGTTTACACAGCATTTGTAGTCCACTTTTATGCAAAAAGATTACATAATTAATTTTCCCCAGTGAAGTCGCCAAACTGTGAACCCCTTTCCCCAAAAGCGTAGGCATGTGATGCATATGACAAAAGAAAGAAATACACGTGAATGTGTGAGTCGCCACCTTGTTTAATTATTTCAGGGTAAACTAGGAAAAAACCCTAAATGACTCCAATTTTAATTAACCTAGTTACTAGATTAATTATCCCAATGTGTAAGGCATGGTATGCAAACCCGAGATGGATCCCGAGACTATGTCATGCTGATGAACTAACCGATGAATGAATGTTTTGCAAGGTGAATGATGGATAAATGAAATGTTTGAGTGATTTTTGATGATTTCGACTTGCCACCCGGGGTGAAATCCCGAACGTGCCTACGTACTTCCGTTTGAATGGAAGATCAAAGTCAACGTAGTTCGATAGGCCTTCTTTGAAGGGCTTTGAATGGGTATGCTTAATGCATGAGTGTGTATGCTTTGTGCATGAGTGTGTATGCTTTGTGCATGAGTGTGTATGCTTTGTGCATGAGTGTGTGTATGCTTTGTGCATGAGTGTGTATGCTTTGTGCATTTTGTGTGTATGCTTTGTGCATGAGTGTTTAGGCATTTCGCCAAAGATTGATTGATTTTTAGGCATGTTGCCAAAAATGTTGATTTTAATGGCTTTTAGCCAAAATGATTTGATTTAGGCAATTGTTGCCAAAATGTGCGATTTAGGCGATTGTCGCCAAAATGGTTGATTTTAAGGCCTTTGGCCAAAATGTGTTGTTTTAGGCAATTAGTTTGCCAAAAATGTGCGATTTAGGCGATTGTCGCCAAAATGGTTGATTTTAAGGCCTTTGGCCAAAATGTGTTGTTTTAGGCAATTAGTTTGCCAAAAATGTGCAATTTAGGCTTTAATGCCACGATTATCAATTAATCGGGCGTTCGAGCTTAATCACAATTTATTGTCGAAACGTGATCGATTAAGGCTTTTAGCCACAATTATTGATTGATTGGACTTAAGCCAGATTTATTCGAAATAAGGCAATTGAACCGTAGTTATTAATTAACTAGGCTCTTTTAGCCAATATTGTCGGATTTAAACTTTAATACCACGATTATTGATTAACCGGGCATTTAAGCTTAATCAAATTAATTAAGGCAGTTTATTTACCAAAAATAATGACGTGGATGCATTTATGCAATTGTAGAATTATTAAGAGTAGAAGAGAAATATGCATGAAGTGCTAAAATTAAATAGGCAGAGTTTTGTTTACATACCTGATTTAATCGACGACCGCTTCTTAACTCCAGATTAAGCTCCTCGCTTAGGAAATATTAATTAATTTTAATTTGTTTAATTTTAATGTCCAAATATCACAATAAAAATGCAATAAAAATTAAATTAAATGCAAAAAGCGGTAAAGAAAACGCAAGGAGCGTAAGAGGGAGAAGGATTCATCCGTCAACACAGACAGGGGTGTCAAAAATAGGCTGAAAATGGTCTATTTATAGGCCATTTTCGGGTCCAGGGCGGCAGGTGCCGCCTGGCTCGGCGGCAGCTGCCGCCCAAGAGGCTGGGCGGCAGGTGCCGCCCAGTCGGTGGGGCGGCAGGTGCCGCCCAGCATGGGCGGCAGCTGCCGCCGTGTCCGGCGGCCGGCGCCGCCGTAGCTGGTGGTGGCCACCATGTCTCGCTCCAGGAGCTTTTTTGGGAGTTTCCGACCTCCAAAAATCATTCCGGGACCGGTTCTGCGATCCTCGTGAAATTCCGGACGTTTCAAGTACCATATTTACTGTAGCAAGGTCAAAATTTGAGTATTCACAGCAGGATGCATATTAGGATCAAGTACTATATTATGTTCTTAAATTGATCATGGAAAGAAAGAATATAAATACCTAGCTAAAGCTCATTAAAGAATATAAATAGCTAACTAAAGTTCATTGCAAAACATGAGGGTAGGAAGGTAATTTCTTAGCTAAAGCCACGCCGGCGCCACATGGATTGATACCAAGCCAATTATGCATCCAACGAGGCAGATGTAGGGCCCACATGATCCTAATCTATTTTCTGATTGTCTATTTCAACAAGAGATACCAAATTATATGGGAAATAGAAAAAATATGATAACATTTTCTATTCAGACACCAAAATGGAAAAAAATTTAAAGTTCACACACCAAAAATAATATTATTCCTATTCTATTTCATTGGAGAAGTAGAAGCAATATATGGGAACTCATAGTGATAGATGGATTGAACATATGATACTAGATGATAATGTAACTCCGAGGCAAATTCCATGTTGGATATGTATTAGGGTGATAAGGTGGATATGGGAGCACATTGAACTTGGAAGATGTGAAAATGAGACCTTGCACTATAAGAAAAAAGAATAGCAATGGAAATTTTCGTTTCTGAATGAGCAAAATCCGTTGCTAAAATTGTTTAGAAATGGATCGTGTCCATGACAACTTGGGCGTCCTTAAATCGAGAAATAGATAAAAAAAAATCCATTTCTAAAATGGCAACAGATTTATCCACTGCTAGTTTTTTATAATCCATTTTTATGTTCTAGCCTCTTGGCAACGAATTTCATATCCAATCCGTTTCCATTCCATCTCTATATCCATTTCTAAATTCATTTCTAATCCGTTGTTAATCCGTTTGTATTTACATTTCTAATTTTTTTTATCCGTTTCTAATATCTAAGAAAAAATACAACCAAAATTTTACCGTCGCTAAATCTGTTTCTAATTCCATTGCTAAGTTATCTTTCGTTGCTAAATCTATTTCTAGGCTTGTGGTTGGCAAATAAAATACTTTTTAGTTTCGTTTCTAAATCTATTTCTATTTATCCAGTTGAAAAAATTCAATAATTTTGAATATTTTAATCCTGACCTATTTCTAATTTTTTAGTTTATACATTTTTAATGAAAGTAATTTAAAATCAAATAGAGAAAGTTAACATAAAATTAAAATAATTTTAAGTATACATAAAATATCAAGACAACGGAAATCCTCTTACAAAAATACAAACAATTGTAAGTCTGTTAGGTACTCGTAAACTTATATCTTTTAATAAAAATCATCTAAAATCTACCTAGATAGTACCATCACTCTGAGCATCAATGTGAGTATCTCAAGAAGTCTGTGATGTAGGATGCTATGAAGTAGGAGCCAGTGGAACTGTAGGTGCCAAATGAGTGCAAACAAGCTCTGCAACTTGCTGTTGTAATTATTGTTGCAACTTTTTGTGGGTCTCGTATATCTATGGCACAACCCAAGAGGGGGGGTGAAGTGGGTTTTCTAAAAAAAAATAAAAATTTTGGCTATGAAAAAAATAGAACTCAGAATTCTAAGTGCAGCGGAAAAATTAATGAACTTGTGAAAATAAGTTATGGATTAGAACTTCTTCACAATGTTCTATTCAAGAAAAATAGAAAGACTATGCAAAGTGCAGCTATTAGTTAGAACTGCTTCACAATGTCTTATTCAATATTAGAACTGCTTTATGATGGAAAGCTATTGTAATTAGAACTTCCTCATAAAGTTTAGCAAATCATAAAAGACTATGTGAGAGATAGTTATCGGAATCAGAACTGCTTCACAAAGCTTTAATCAAGTTTAGAAGACTGATTAGAAATCCAAATAGTGAAATATACTGAATATAAAAGAACTATTTAGAACTTGGTATATTCACTTCAGTAGAATTCCAGAGTTCTAATGTTCAGAAAAGATAAGGCTTATTTCAGTTTTCGAACATCAAAATCATTAACAACTTTTAGCATTTCTAGAGTATAAATAGAAGTGTGAGTAAAATAGTATCAAACAAAACTTCAGAAATTAAAAAGATTAACACAGTGATTTATAGTGATTCGGCACTAACTCGCCTACATCCACTCCCCAAGACTCATCTTGAGATTCTCAACTATGTTATCTCTTTTCAAGGGTAACAGACAAACCAACAGTACAAGGCAATAGATCAACACCTAGATCTACCCTTTATCCCACTAGATTTTTCAAAGGTTCTAGTTAACCTCAACCCTTTCTGTTTTTAGCAGAGTACAGAAACTTAATTCAAGACATTACAATCTCTCTCACGGAGAAGGTCGCTTGATAACTTCTTTCACAATGGCTTCTCACCTAAGCTATTACACAACTGTTTATCAAATAAAAACCTGTCTACTAAAGATTACAGAATCTAAATAGACAGACAGAAATGCAAATATAAGCACAGGAAAAACAATTTTTCAGATTAAAAAATCGTTTAGAAAATAGAACTGTTTTTCAAAAGAAGTTGTTATAAAAATTCTTTTCTCTTTTAAAAATAAAAACGTAAAGTATAAAGATGAAAAGAAATAAGGGGGTAGAGGGTAAGTTTTGAGAGATAAAAGATATGATCAATAGGTAAGTACTCTTAAAACAATAACTCTTTCTTCCACGTTTGTCAAGAATGAAAATGCTTTTTTATAGAGAGGTATGTGACTCTCGTTTTTAGAAAGTGAAACTTTCTTTTTCCAATCAGAATATTTGCTTTCCTTATTTTGAAGTTACGGAAATCTTAATTACCAAAAATTCAATCATTTTATCCTTTTTGGTAAGTAAATAAGAGCGATCTTTCTTTCTTTAAAATAAAGATTTTCGAAAGCAATTATTAAAAAATATTTTTCGAAAAGATTCTACTTACTAAAACGAATTGAAATAAGATCCTTCTTCGTTTTAGGTAAGAAGATAACTCAAGATTCTTAGATCTTCAAAAAAGGTTTTGTTTCCGAAATTGAAGTGCATTAGGACTTTTAATCGATTTATTCTTATTACCAAATTTGTTAGAGACAAGGTCTCTTTAATCTAGGTAATCCAAATATTTTGAATCTTAAGAGAATTCGAAAAACAATTTTTAACGAAAAGATTTATTTTGAAGAATCTATTTTTCGAAAAATAATTTTGATGAGAGAAAAATTAGTTTTTGTGCTTATAATTGAATTTTCTCTCTATCCTACAGTAATCCTACAAGTCTAACCCCTAGGGTCTTCGGATGTCTTCGTAAACTTTTGATTTGTAGGACTTGCCTTGTTCGTTTATTACTTTCCATATGTATTCTGCATAAAATATTATTAGCACAAATAATATAATTTAAATTTATTTGTTTTGTTTTAATCATCAAAATTCCGAGATTAGAATTTGACCCTTGAGCCAACACTTTTCCTGCATCAACTATTGTTGTTGTTTCAACTCTTGTTGATATTGCATCTTTATCTCTTTCATTCGTTGCTCAAATATCTCTTGAATTTAAGCATTAATATTGTAACACCCGCCGCCCGATCCTGAAAGACCTGACGGTGGATGCCACATTCGGTGCCGGAGGCACCGTCCTAACCTACATATAAATCATACAATCATATTATGAATTAGAACTGACTAAGTATTCATAAATTTAGCAAGTAATAATATTTTGTTTTGAAAATGATTTGGGAGAGTCCTACAGAAGAACTACAAGAGGTTCCCCTAAATGAAATAGTAATTTTAAATAAAATATAAAACATAAATAGTAATTTTTCCGGACCAAAAATAATACCGACTTCCGGACTGGTGGTACTATTCACAGACCGGTAAACTACTATTGAAACACAGGAAAAACGGGGCGTTACAAATATTTTCATCATCTTGTTTCTGAAGGCGAGATGTAGCAGAAGAGCTATAGGTGCTGGAGTGACAAAGAAAAAAGATGCTTGTGAACCGAGACCATACACTCGCTGCTTCTTGACATTGCTAACTTCTTGTAGGTATATCTGAGTAGTGTCAACTGAGCTTGGTTGATAGGCCCCTCTTTAGGTTGAGATTCAGATTGGAAATTTCTTATAAATTCCTTTTCTTTTAAAACGTTCTTGAAGTCATAATGAAATTTATCATAAGAAACTTCTTATCATATAAAATCATACTTTCCTTATTCAAAATTCAAAGCACATACATCTTAAATACCCATTTTTTTTAAAAACTCTAAACATATGAAAGTTATCAAAATAATCATACTTATGTCATAGATATATAGCTAGCATAATGTAAATTCTCATAAAGCATGATGAGATTATATGAACATATCCTGAGATCATATAGCTTATTCTCATATCAGTGTTAATAACTTAATTCCAACATGATACTTAATCTCAAACACTTTCATACATATATACAGATATTCAAACATGCATACTTGCAAGTTCCACTCACGAGAAAATTAAACCAAAGGCTTAAATCGCAATACATAAAAGTAGTCATACACAATCACAAAGTTATGCAAACTTGAGATACAATAGCCTCTTGGAAAGAAATAAAAACATACAATGACAAGTACTTACACTTTAATTGTTGAAATATAAGAAGAATAGTACTAGTTTTCAGTGATATGATTTTCAACTTACAAATGTATTCTCGGACCTTTGGTCCACGAATTTCCAATCCTTCTTTCTAGTGTGTGTCATTCCAAAATCTCATGTGGAAGTGGGGGTCGCTATAATTCAGCCTCCTAAGATTTTAACCATAGTTATTACATTTTCCTTGGAAAAATAAATAATTTGAGCATTAAATTTAATTTGTATTATGGAAAATAATATACCAAATGTTTTGCGTGTACTATGTGAGGGATAAAGCCTACTGTATGTCATGAAGGACCATCTCCTGGGTCACTAGTCTCGATAAGGCAACTCTTGGAACACTTTTCATATTTTACTTTAAATTCAAGAGTCTCCCAATGAGGTTTCCAATTATTCCAAATATCATTTGGGTTATATTTGGGCTTATTCTTTCGCCATTTACCAAGCATGCCCCTATAGCGTTCTGCAGCTTCTTACTCCAATTTTTTTTACAGAGGCCTCAATCTCCTCATCCCACACATAATGTTTCTAAATCCATAAAGAAGAAAAAAAATATATAGACATGTAAACTGAACCTTGTTATTAAAGTAGTAAAATATTCTATAAGTTAAAACACAGTTATGGCACCATTGAAGATAGTTTCCTAAAAACTAAAATGTGGTGCTCCTGACTAAAAAGATAGGATCATACAAGAAAGTGAATATCTGTTAAGCAAGTGTTATACAATAATAATAATAATATTACATTTTATATTAAAATAGAAAATATTAGAAACTATTGAGTTGTCATGAGATTAATATACAAGTCATTAATATCTTGAGGAAAATATAGTCCAATGAGAGGAAAAGAATAGAGTATAACACCTTAAATTTTTCCCAATATATGTCCTTTGTTCTTGGAGATACAGACTTCCAGTGATAACCCGTTGGATCCAATTTCTTTATGAAAGATTCAGTAATTTTACTGGCAAAATTATATGGTTCCAAAGTGAAAAAAGTAAGAAGCAATCAATAGTTTTACGTAAATATAAAACCTTCAACTTGCAGAACTAAAATATATATACATAATAGAGTTTTTTAAAAGAATATTCTTACTTGTTTCCTACAAGTCGAAGGTGAAAGGTTTCTTAAAAGTTTGAGATTTGAAAGGTGCCTAAGGTTATTAGTGCTTTTAAATTTAAAGGTTTCTTAAAAGGTTAAGATTTCGGAAGGTCCCTAAGTGAGGATGCGAGATTTTTCCATAAAAATAAGGAAAGAATCGAATCGAATGGGCTTGGTTGATTTTATTTAATAAATCATTTTTCTTTATTTAACCCATTTGTTAATCCTCGGAAAAGGTTCTCTTACTTTGGTAAGAGTTATTTTAGGAGTCACTACCCTTATTAGGGAAAATTCTCGAATTAGTTGATTCTTTGGAATCGATTGACTCCGATTTAAACCAGAGATAGGGTCCGAGAGTTAGATACAACATGGGAAGGTGTTAGGCACCCATATCGCCCGGTTAAGCCGGCCTCCTCATTCTCAATTAATTCACAATTACTCAATAATACCATTAACTAAAATTTTGAGGTGTAAATACTTTTTTATGCGATTTAGGAAATCATGTTAATCATGCAAGTTAACACATAACATAAAACTAAACACTCGAAAAGTGGGGGGAGGAGAAAAGAGTACAAACCAAACCTAAAATACATTATGCCCTTTAATCCCTCCAAATTTCCAAAATCCTATTAATTAATTACAAATAAGCGATAATATAACATTGAAGCAAAGCAAAATAAAAACACCCATACCATACAAACACAATATAAACATCATTCACAAAATCAATATCATACATCCAGCACCATTAAGCATTCATTCATACACTAAATGATTAAATGATGCATGTTCACATTACAAAATTAACGAATAAAGGGTTAGTGCAATAATAATCACAATAAATTAACTTAAAAGGCATAAATCTAAAAGATAGAGTACTAAAAGTGCTTAAAAGTAAAGAACATGAATTAAAAGACAATAATTTAAAGATTTCAACAAGATTAGAATTCATGGCCTTGATGTTCATCATAAATGATGAACAAATACACCAATCATTATTCTCAATCTTGTTTATTGATTGTTTATTTGATCCATTTGTGGACAAGAACGCATCCCAAACCACTTAAGGTTGGAGCTTTGCCACTAGATATCCGAATCGGAACCATTTTATTGATTATTTATGTTCTAAACCTTTGAATTGAAGGGCCTAGCACCATAGGGGAGGTGACGTGCTCCACACGCAGTGGTGCCAGGGCCTTCCTTGATCAGGAAGGTTATAGGTCAAGAATAGACTCAAATAGAGGCATTCTGGGATAAAGTGGCGCACGCCTCATGTAGTGGCTTGTGCCACTACCATTAACTGTGCACAACAGAGGCACAGAGACCCCCTCTTGGTTGATCCCGGGTTTTCCTCACAACCAGACTCAAAATAGGTGCTTAAACACCAAAAAGAAAAGGAAAAAGATGAAGAAGCAAAGTAGAGGCTCTCAAGTATTACCTTTTTTAGATTTCCTCAAAGTTTTGTGCAAGGATGAATAGAGAGACCCAAAGGTTGGAGTTCTAGATCTACTAATCCGAGATTGAGATCTAATAAATGTGTTTCTAGGATTTCTAATAGATTCTTTATGGTTTTTTGTGATTGAAAATCAATGAATCAAAACTTAGAACAAAGTGAAACACTAGTTTTCTTTGATTTCTAAGTTGAGTTTTCAAATGACAAGAGTTTCCCAAGTGTCTAAAAATCCTCCCTAGCACACTCCCCAATGCCCTATTTATAGGCAAATGGAAGTGTGTGGCCCTATTTTAAGGCTGACATGGCAAAATGCCACTTGTGGGAGACAAAATAGGGTCGGGCCCACTTTTTACCAAATCGGACCAAGTGACACACAGATCAAGGCGGTGCACCGGGTGGACCCGACCTGCTTCTCGGGCTCGGTTTCGTAGCGAAACACTCGGTAACCTGAAAAAGTAAAAATGGTTAAACACATGTATTTTCTTAGCCACAGACCATTGGTTCAAGAACCGGGACGATCGGGAATCCCGATCCAAACTTATGTGAAAAATAGTTTATCATCACTAAGCCTTTAGGGGCAAAATTTGAGCGTCTACACTAAGGCTTTTATAGTCTTACTCGTTACACTTAATACAATGCAAAAACTTATATATTTTTGCACCAAAACCCCCCTGAATTAACTAATAAAATGGTTGTATTTGTGCATTTTCCTTAGGAAATTTGTAGAATTACAATTTTATGCAGGGAAGAATCTCGGAATTTAAAAAAGATGTATTCTTTATAAAATCTACAAAAATATTGGCAAATGGACCCAGAAAAGCCCAATTTGAGGGCTAATATTACAAGCCCATTTCACAAGCCCAAATTGAGGTTAATCTATAAAGAAAATAAAGCCCATAAACTGAGCCCAGAAAGAGAAAGGCCCAAGTCCAACAAGATGTAAACTTAGGCTATTTCCTAAGATGTGGAAAAGAGACAAAAAGGAACTTAGGCTATCGCCAAAGCTAAGGAAGAGAGGCTAGGAGACTACTTAAGTGCACTAGGCGATATCCTAAGGCCAAATCTACCATCCAGGCAATCTCCTATGCGCAACTCGCCCTCCAGGTGATCTCCTATGGCCAAGACATCATCTAGGCGATCTCCTATGGCCAAGACACCATCCAAGCGATCTCCTATGGCCAAAACACCATCCAGGCAATCTCCTAAGTCCAGAATACCATCCAGGCGACCTCCTATGGATGAAACACTACCCCAAGTGGTCTCATATAGGTGTTAGGCCATCTCATATGTACCAAAGACAAATCAAGTGAGCGCCTACACCAGTTCCAAGGCTAAAAGTCCCTATTCATTGAACGAAAACTCATGCTTAGCTGTAATTTGATTGGACACAACCCACTTGCCCACTTGCCAAATTGCATAGAGAAGAGTAGCCTCTAAGCATCTGAGTTCTATAAATAACAGCGTACATCAATGGAGAAAAGGGCTGGTTAGCTAAGAAAAAAATAGAATAAAGTTTATCACTCTATAAATATTTAGCATAGTTTAGTGTTCATAATCTCAAAGGTAAGGAGAGGAAGGTTGTGCGACAAAGTCCCAGACTTAACAGAAGCCATACTTGATCCATCATTCTTCTCTGTTATTATCTTTTATCTTTATGTTCTTTGTTTTGTTTTTATAGCGGACAACCTTCCTGTAACTCCGTTCTTTTTCTCTCAATAAAAGATATGGATTACTACTTGGTTGTTTTCCTTGTTTTATCTAAAATGTGTGAGTAAATTAGCCATTCTGCGGATGGATTAATATCTATTACCTCCAGAATGTTGGGCAACTTTATTAAAAATTGAATCATCTATAATGTGATATAGATTTCTGGTTCAATTTATGCAAGACAAACGTTTGTAAAATAAAGTTGGATCCCTTTATTAACTTGACATTAAGTAGGCGAGCGAAGGATCGAAAGATGAAGTTCAAGCACCTGAACCACATAAATTGAGCATCGATTTTATACCTAGAGATAAGATAAAGCTAGTGTTAAAAAGGGGAAGCTTATTACATATGCAACATACAAAAGGCGTCATACGATTGTTATTGTTGACTACCTCGAAAGAGGAGATAATTAACTAGAACACTCTGCCATTCAGAAAATATATCACTTGTGCTTACTTCGCTGCTGCCCACTTCCGGATGGTAATGGATCAATCCATCACCAGAATAGTTTCTCATCTATAAATTCAAAAAGAAAAAAATATATCTCTAACTTCTAACTGCTAACCTTTAATTTCTGCTTTTTACTTTACTGCACTTTAAATTTCTGCAATTTACTTTATCGCACTTTTACTTTTCCGCACTTTACTTTTACAAACTTTTACTTTATTTAATTTCCAGTCATTTTTTCTACTATTTAATTTTCTGTCATTTTATTATTTTTAATTTACGCATAACTCACCTCTTTTATTGATTTCGCCTGATAATTAAGTATTCAAAAGATTCTAGTACTCAATCTATGGATACGATATTTTATATACTACTTGTATGATCCGTTAATACTTGTAGTATAATCTCGCCGCGCAGGCATTAACCGGTGCGCGTACTAACAACTTAAAAAATTGAGGAATTTTCGTGGGTGGATTTTATCATAATCTCTCTATATATTCAAATAGAGTTGTAGAAATGATGCTACACACAATCCAAGAGTTTCCTTAATTGGATCTAGGGTATAGGCAAAAGAGCCTTATGCAAAAGCGATGCATCAAAAATTACATTTTAAAAATAACCCAAACAAGATATTGCTTCTGAAAAAGATTTTCCACCGATAAGTAGTCCTCTTTAATTTTTGAAAAATATTTTAATTCCCTAATGGAGTCGCTAGCTGTGAGATCTCACCCAAACACCATTCCAATTAAAGAAACTCATTTTGATTAGAACTATACAAAAAAAGCTCGTTTAATTAGTTTTTCTTTTAGAAAAGTCCCCACAATAAGTTTAATAATAAAAGGAAAAACTCAAATTTGACTCCAAAAAAAAATAATTTTCAATTGAAAGTACACTAGAACTCGAAACTAAAAAGACGATTCTAGGATTAGATTTTTGGTATAAAAAATATATCGTTTGGCTTGAAATCAAAATGACATTCAAATGAAAATAATTTTATGAACAATTTATACAATGCATGAATATATTAAATATGCATGAACAATATAAATACATTAAGAACAAATTAATAAATAAATAAGTAATTAAATAAATCAAATTAATTGACTTAGGGAGTATTATTTCATCCTCTTATAAGGAGTTTAGAATAATTACACATCTCCCAGAAAAATAAAAATAAAATTTAATTATTCAAAAATTAATGACAATAATAAAAAGATGAGGAGAAAGGAGAAGGGGGGGGGGGTTTTGTTAATTTGGTTCGAAAATTAGGGATAAATCCCTAAATCTACTGCATATCTCTTAGATCCATAATCAAATCGGGAATCAAAACCATGTAATTCAATTGATTTATTTTAGCTTGATTTATCATGTTTCACAAGCTAGATTTGCGAAGGAGTAGAAGAAGAGAGAATTGAGGTTCATCAAAACATAAATTATCCTTATGAACCTTTGAGACCTTATGACCTACTTGAATGATACGGTCGGATCTCAATTTTGTCTTACTTCATGAGGGTGGCCTAAATTAATTAAAAGATAATTAATTTTATGATAACTAATTAATTTGGGAAATGAGGATTTAATTTATTTAGTTATATGAAATTAATTAATTTAAAAAAAATTAATTAATTAAGGATGAGTGAAAGCTAATTAATTTATGGGAGAATTACTATCTAGTCCCTCAGTTTGGGTTAAATACATCAGTCATACCCATTTTTTTCAAAACACATATTGTACCCTTGAGTTTCATCCACATCCACCACTTAAGTCCCTCTGTCTATTGTTTTAGTGTTTAGCTGTGAGTCAAAAGACAATAGTGTAATCAAATATGAGAGAAATTTTTTAAATGAAAATATTAAGCTTAACATCTCCTTTCTCAAAATAAAAAAAAAAAGAAGAAAAATTTTTCAATTCCTAACCATGCTTGCACTTTCATTTGTCAAAGTTATGATCAAATACTTAATTCTTGTTTTCAACCTTTAGCTTATTTAATTATAAGGTTTTGCTTGCTTTGCTAGCATTTTTATTGTTAATGTCTAAGTTTTGAATTTTAATTTGGCTATTCATTTTAGCTTGAAAAATAATTCACTTGGTGATTGAACAATCACATTATAGGGCCAACCCATCTTGATCACAAAATATCCATTACTTTCAGAGAGAAGTGAGAGATTTTCCAGTGTCAACACAACTAGAGAATCACGAGTGTGTGAGAATTATGAGACCTAGAGGGCCTATTTATAATGAAATTTGAGGTCAGATTTGTCAAAATGCAGAATGAATAAGAATTTGACATATGGCAGGGGGAGTTTAGGGTGTAGTAGCCACCAAGACCAAGTACGGTGGCAACCGAGGCCAAGTGCAACCAGCCCCCCTGAAACCCTAATTTTGAATTTTGTAACCTTTTTTGACCCAAATTTTGAGATTCCATTCTCACTTATTTTGAGTTGGATTTCAGAGTAAATTATATTGGAAAGCTTGATAAGTCTAGTTTCTAATGTCACTTGAATCATTTAAAAATGTTGTTTGTAGCTCAAGTTATGATCAAAAGCAGTGACAAAGGTCATCTTTGACTTCTAGGGTTTTGCTTCGATTTTGACCGTTTGAACACCAATTCGAATTGTACCTTGTTTTCTAGCAATATAAAGGTTTAAGAAATGTGTTTTCAAACGATCATACTGCCAAAGGGTGACCTAAAATTACATGATAAGTATCCATAGAAATGACATCACATTTACTTAGTCTTAATAAGTATCCATAGAAAAGTCAACTAAAAAAATCCTTTATCACCTAGTCATTATTTCCCTCGCTCAAAGGTGATCTTCCTTTTGAAGGATAAGCTTGTTGACCATTTTAAAAGCCATAACATTTATACATCTGCCACTATCAATGATGTTGTCATAAACCTTGCAATTAGATGTTCATCGAGTGTGGAAGATATTACGACATAGCTAGTCTTCATCTTCAGTAATCATAGAATTTAGAACTTGATGCTTTTCACACCTTTATATCACTAAAGATTAGTCATAAAAGGTGCGGTTAAAACTGGTAGCAAATCGGTCAAAAACCGGAGTCCACCCTCGCAAACAAAGGTGACCTTTGCTTACTCTTTTTTACCATAAATTTTTCCAAATAAATAATTTTGGCACAACTTTATACCAGTAGAATCTATATAGAAGTATCTTTTCAACAAGTTATTATGGGACAAAATCGGAGTTGAAACATGCCTAAAATCATAAGCACAATGTCACTACACATTAAAAGAACTTAAAAAGTAACCTATCTCCACTCTTTTGATTATATCTTGAGCTACAGATCTAATTTTTAGGCGATTCAAGTTGGATTATAAATTACACATCTATATCGCGAGGAAAGATTAGAGTTAAAATATCAGGAATCTTCTGAAGCAAGCGAAGAACCATATCATGCCAAAACCAAGGTAGTTGGCCAGTCAACGACCCTGACCACAAGTCAAAGCCAATCAGCTGACCATTATTATCAGTTACGCTTGGTCTGGTCGACCAGTCCTCCCTTTGCATACCTACTGTGCACTCTAATCCCACTTTGCTCAAAAATCAAACTACCCTTACCCCTTTTAGCCTATAAATACCCCCAAAAAAATTACATTTTCACACTTTTGGTTCACAATGTAGTTGAGCGATATTAGTAACCTAAAAAAAGTGACTAAAAAGAGGAGATCTAATCTCCATAATTAAGGGTGAAAAACTCTTAATTTGAGTGCTTTTGAACCCCCTCCCCCCCCCTCGAGTTTAAATATTTGGCCCCATGTTGAGCTCAAAACTGAAGCTTCAAGATGGAAAAATTGTGCACTCGCCATCTTTAAGACACTTGGAAAGCACACTTCAAGAAGTAGGTCCTACTTCTCCCTTAATTATGATTTAATTAGAATGCATGATTAGGTTAAATTCTTAATCATGTTAGTCTATATTTAATTAATTAAATGCTTAGTTAGTGTAGTTTAGATTAAATAAATGCTTAATTAGATAGATGCTTAATTAAATTAGCTTAGAATCAATTAAATGCATGATTATTTAGATTTAATTATTTTAGAATTAATTATTTAATTAGCCTATACTTAATTAATTAAATGCATGATTATTTAGATTTAATTCGTTCATAATTAATTAAATCATTGCATGATCAAATAGAATTAATTAGTCAATAATTAATTAGTTGAGTGAAGGATCACTTAGATTTAATTAATTGCTTAGGATTAATTAGAAGTATGCCTAGAATTAAATTAAAGCATAATTAACTTAGGATTCAATTAATCATATAATTAACTTAGGTTTCATTAAGTTGTATATTCAATTAGAATTAAAATTAGATTGTATGCATGTCTAACTTAGTTCTAAATAAATGCTTAAATATTTAGAATGCATAATTAATCCTTAAATCGTCTACCTTAGGTTAGAAGCTTTGAATTGAATTTTAGACGTCTATCTTCTACACTTATGCTTTAACATTTTGAACACGATCCTACAACTTAATGATTATTGAATCTTTATTATAATTGTCTTTAATGTGAGACCCTAAACTTTTGAATGACACAACATGACTTGAATGCTTGAAATAGATGAATGTTGAGGATTGCTTGTTGCCTTGTGTGTGCTTGAAATAGATGAATGTTAAAGATTGTTTGTTGCCTTATGTGTTGTGAAGAAATTGCATGCTTCTTTGCTCTATTTGCATGCTTCTTCTTCTTCCTCTTCTTCTAAAACTTTTGGAAACTAAAGCGAAATGATCCTCTTTTACACAAATTAGGCTACTAAAGTCTCTTTTTCAAAACCTTTATGAACTAAAGCCAGATAAACCTTTTTTACACAAAATAAGTGCCTAAAGCCTCTTTTCTCAAACCTTTAGTGATTGAAGCCAAATGAACCATTTTTAATCAAATCACAACTAATACCACTTTTTAACAAATATAGCAACTGAAGCCAAAAACACATTCTTTTTCTCAGACTTGGCGACTAAAGCTGTATTTTCACAAAACATTGCAACTAAAGCAACTTTTCAATCAAAAAGACATTGTTTGTTTTAATATGGCGACTAAAGCCATTTTTTTAATCAAAACGACATTGTTTCTTTAAAAATGGTGAATAAAGCCAAAACTTAATAAGAACACAATTTTCCACAATGAATTAAACCCCATTTCATAATAGGAAGAACTACTTGGTTTTGATTCCTATTCCATTGGATAAGCATGCACACTCGAGTTATGAACAAAAAATTCAGAAGACCTTTTTTTCCCTTTTCTTTCCTTTTCTTACTTCATTTGGATGTATTTGTCTCATTCGCTTGATTGGGAGACTTTTAATTATCCTAGAAATCCCCATAAGGGGCTAGAGGTAATACTTCCTTCTTTTGTTTCTTTGTGCTTTTCTTTATATTTTATTCGTGTTTTTTTTTTATTGATTTTGTGATTATTTTCCTTACTTTGATTTAGGGAACCATATGGTCATCCTAGAATCCCCTTAAAGAGATAGAGATGAGATTTCTTTTTAATATAGTTTCCATTCATCTAAATGCTTTCTTTAATATTTTATTGCTTGATTGGGAGATGTGTGACCATTCTAGAATCCTCGAAACAAGGCTAGAAATGACACTCCCTTTTATTCTTTATTGTTTCATTTACCATTTTCTTTAATTTCTTTCGTTACTACTTTCTTATAATTGTCATGCATTTATTCATCTTAAAATTATTTTCACTCGACAAAGCATTGACATTTAGGTCGACCAATCGATTGTTTTTAAAATGAAAACTTAGTCCTCAAATCCTCATTGGTTTCAATGATTAGTGCATTTTATCCATTTGGACCAATCCTAGCTAGAGTCAAAATTAGGATTTTCTTTGGATTTTTCCCTTAAACTAAAATGTAAGTTGCGAATCCTTTTCAAAGAAAGGAGTTAGATTAAAGGTGCTCACCCGATTGCAAGTAATCTCTTGTGATGCAACTTTAAACTCACCTATATTGAGGATCTTTATTGATGTTCTATCTTCAAAGACAATTTGACGACATCATTCAATATCCAATAAGGTTAAGGTAGAATAACATTCATAATTTTAAATTTTAACCCTCTAAGAAATCTTACAATTGATTGTGCTTCTGACTTAGAAACATTGCACTTTATTGATAAAACTTAAAATTTAGTAGAATATTCTTCTATAGTCATGTCTTCTTATTATAGATTATGGAATTTGAGGAAAGTATCTTGATGATAATGTTCAGGCAGATACTTTTACTTTAGGTGCTTTCGCATCTTTTTCCAAATTGTAATCATGTTTTTCCCTTCACGCTATCATTTTCGCTTCAAAATTTTCCATCAAATTGAAGCATGTTTATTGAGTTTGATTGCCACCAATTTCACTTTGCAATTTTTAAGGGTGTACTTGTAGTCGAATAATCTCTCAATATGTGCATCCGTCCAATGAACTCATCGGGCTGCATACGGCCTTCAAAATCTGGGATGTCTACTTTGGCTCCTAAATCTCTATTTTTATTGCAATGTTGATGCCCATGTCAAGGTAGAACTAGTTCTATGCCTTCTGATAAATCATTTTTTACAGTTGATAAAAAGGGGTTGACGTTTTAATCTCCTTCATTAAATTGTTTGTTAGGTTGATGATCAGCTTCATCACATAGCTCATATTGTTCAAGATGTTATTGGAGTTGTGGAATCACGCATTGCAAACTTTCAACTATTAATCCTTAAATAATTGTTTATTATGTTTTGCGACATTCCTTCATGGAGGCATCTTTAAATCTGGTTGTTATAATGCCAAAGGTCTTTAAATCAAAGCTCTAATATTGAATCTGTCATTGGTATGTAATACACACGGCCGATGTCTTTAGAATCAAGATTTAGTATTACATAGTTGTAGAATAATCAAAGTTATAGAATACGTGAAATTGTAGAACAAACATGTAAATGTGGTAGAATATGATTTTAGCAAGATTAAAACTCCACTAAGAATGATGTGAAAAGTTTTTATGTTTTTATATATTTTAAATAATGTTTACAGATTTTATAGTGAATACAAGGCAAATAATCAACCTTAATTATAGTGATTATGATAAGTATTTAAACGTTCCTTTACTGAAGATTGCTGATATTTCTCCTTAAAATGCTCACATAAGATAGTGCTCCCATTGGAGACACTGATCTTAGCTGAAATTACAATAAATTTTACTTTACTTGGGGCTCGATTAGAATGTCTACATGTTGGTCTTTACTAAAGACATAGTGTACTTAAAGTTTTCATGTTGTGACTTTCTCATGATCAAAATTATAGTCTAAAGCTAATGTTTCATCCTTGAGTAGAAAACTGGATTTGCGCAAAAATATATGGCACCAATATTATTGCAAAATATGACTGGAGGTTAGTGTACTAGCACTTTGGGTTCGACAAGCAATGTTGTAAGCTATATAAGTTCATAAGTGATTGCTTTAATGACTATATATTCTGGCTCTAGTGAGGAGTGCGCTGCCAATCGTTGCCGGTTACAAGTTCACAAAATAGGTGTATCACCAAGATAGATAAAATAGTCACTCTTAAAGAGATATTTTTCTTTATCCCCGACATAATCCACATAAAAAAAAAAAACTTAAGCGCAAGCTTTTTGTGTAGGCAACAATAAAGTCCATGGTGAATAATGCCTTTTAAGATAAGACTCACTTTAAAGCTTGTCAATGTGGCTATTAGTTTATCAATATATTGAGCAAGTTTGTTGATAGCATAGTTGATGTCTTATCTAGAGAAGGATAAATATTAGCGAGAAGCAATGATACTCCTATATCTTTGAGCATTTGTTGTGGGAGTTCCATTGTTAAGTTGAAGAGAATTAGCGATAGCCATATGTGAGCTTATGGTTTTAGCTTCTTCCATGTTACTTTTGGTAAGAAGATCTTGAATATATCACTGTTGTGATAAGAATAATCCATCATTTGTTTGTGTGACTGATATTCCAAGGAAAAAATTGAGTGGCGTTGGCTCTTTGATGGAAAATCAATTGAACAAACTTTGTATAAGTTGGGTGACGAGGTTGTAATTATTGTCGATGATTACCAAATCATCAATATAAACCAAGAAGTAGATGCATCAACCTTTAAATTGATAAATCCAAAAGAGAGAAGAAAGGCTTATAAAACTTGGTACCTCATGTGGTGGGGCTTGCTTTAAGCCATATATCAATTTATGAAGTCTACAAACAAGATATGGATATTAGAATCAATAAAACCAACAAGTTGGTCCATGTAAATCTCTTCATGAAGAAATGTGTCCAATTTTGTCTCAACAACTTAAATATACTCAATCCGAAGGGTCAATAGTGTCCTATGAGCTCATTAAGATAAAGCTATCTCAACGTCATTCTGTGATAAATATCAACAGAAGAGAGACAATCTCAATCTCATCTAGGAGGGAATAATATTATTTACAATATCATTCTTTTCCATATTCATATCAATCACAATATCAACTTCAACAAATGAAGTGATATCGGTAGGATAATAAACATGTCTATAAGTTACTGTAGTACTATAAATCATTTCATATATTAAACATAATTAAAAAACAGTGGGCAACAATCCATTTTCATAAATATTGGCTAAAAACATTCATTCACGGTCATCCCTCATACTATAGTTAATAATTGGCTAACATCCTCTTTACTGATATAAACAAACTTTCAATTTAACTTTAAGAATCATTAAAATTATAGGATACCAAATCATATTTCTTTTCTTTCAAAATTCATAAAATCTTCATTTCGATATTTCTTTTTATTCATAAATCATTCTATGAAATTGGAGTGTGAAATCAAATACATTTTGGTTTTAAACAAAGCAAGAAATGAGTAATGCACTAACCTAAGTTGGAAGGCTCCACTAGCTGTGACATCCTACCGAGTCGAGTCTTAGTACTGAGTCAAGTCATTTCATAGAGTCGAGTTGAGTCGGGCCAAACCAAACCCAGTTGGGGTAAATGGGATCATAAGTGGACTTACTTGATTGAGAGAAAAAGATCAAAGCATATGGGTGAGGATTTAATTGCATTAAAAGACCAAGCTTGGGTCTTTAGTAGTAACCTGTTGACAATTGAGGTACCATTTAGGAAGTTTCACATCAATTGTCTTGATATCTTGATGGCCTACCCGTGATAATCATTTTCACTTTCCCATTTTCATCCTTATCTTCATCTTCTTCATCTCCTTCCTTTCTCCATCCATTTTCATGGTAGTTTAAGGCAACCTCAATTTTCTCCAAGTAAGTAGAATTTCTTGAAGCTTTATATTATTCAACCTCTAATTGAGCTATATTGTAGATAAGTTATAAGAATTCTGATGTGTATAGGAGAAGGGAGTTCAAAGGTAGTAGAGAAAGGAAGTTAAAGAGGAGCTCAAGCTTTTTGGAGTAAAGGTTTGATATCTCTTTTCATTTACCATTTTCTTTGCATGAGAATTTGTGTGGTGTGTTGCTAATGAGACAATATTGCTTCATGTTGAGTGGGAGGACTGGTAATGGTGAGAAAACAGGGGAGAAACAGGGGAGGAAGTGAATAAATGAAGTAAATAGTGAGTTTATGCTGAAACAGGTTTTGCTGGAAATTTTATCAGTAAATTCATCTTGATTTTGACCCCATTTCATGATGGAATTAGGAAGTGTTATATAAGAGTTATTTGTTCCTCTATGTGTTAGCTTTACATGGGTTTTTGAATCATCCAAATCGGAGTTGTATATTAAGAGATATGACCAAAAGAGTACAGACTGTACAGGCTGGAAAACGCGACACGCGCGCGCGAATTGCCTGAAGAGGTCGCGACTTGTGCCTGAAACTCACTGACTCTCATTTTGCACTGTACGCGATCGCGACTTTCATTTGCGCGCTCGCGACTTTCACCTGAAACTGTCTGACTCTCATTTGGTGCTGTACGCGATCGCGACTTTCATTTGCGCGCTCGCGACTTGTGCCCGATAACACACTGACTCTCATTTTTGCATCTCGCGCTCGCGACTTTGCAATGCGCGCTCGCGACTTTCACCTAGAAACTCACTGACCTTCAGGTGTGCATTACGCGCTCTCGACTTTGCAAGGCGCGCTCGTGACTTGGGTTTTCATGCACTTTTGGACTTTATTTTCTATGCAATTGGATTCCTTTGCTCAACTTGTATGCTTCCAATCATTTTACAATAAAAATACAACATTAGAACATGTATTAAAACAACATGCAAGCATACAAATGATGTGAACTCAAATAAACATTATGAATTATGAAGTTATGAACTATGAATATGATGTTGTTGTTATATTATTGACATACCAACATTAGGCTCCATTGAGGTTAGGCAGAAACCATGTAGATAAGGCTATGTTGCGACATAGGATAGCAGATCTGCACCCCATACAGTTTGATACTCCGGCTATAGGCTGTTGAGTGGATATGATTATATACGGGCCATAGCAGCCAAGCATACAGTATTCATCCAGTTTCATACAGTTTTTCTTATCACTTCGGTTTCACTATAACCTTATGGAGCCATACAGATATCTTGACATAACATTTCATGAATCATACAGTATTATACGCAGTACGAAAGATAATCAAGGTATAAGGAAAATGATCATGCTATTTGTGCTTATA
Organism: Jatropha curcas; assembly: GCF_041381405.1. NCBI lineage: Eukaryota > Viridiplantae > Streptophyta > Magnoliopsida > Malpighiales > Euphorbiaceae > Jatropha > Jatropha curcas. Next base: position 16,488,478 of record NC_143155.1, read on the forward strand.
TGTTTAATTATCCATATGCATTTACATGCTTATTTCTATCTATGTATGTGCTTAATTGTTTCTTTATATGTTGAGATATCCACTGAGCTTTATTTGCTCAACGAGTTACCTGTTTAACTCGCAGGTTTTGAGTTTGGACCGTAGAGAGTCAGCTTGCAACTGCTGCAGTCATCTGTAGAAGACTCAGTCTTCAGGGTAGCTACTTATTTGGATGTATATCTTTTGTCTACCCCTTTTTATGGCATGTACAGGGCACACAGTTGGGCCCATTTCATTTTAACACTAGTATCATGTTTTGTAAATATTAAGTACATTATTAATATAAACAGCATCAGCATGATATAAGAATCTGGCTCCATTATTATATCAGCATGACAGGTCATAAAGGCAACCAGTTTGTAGCATCTCGGTTTGGTTCATTCGGGTTAACGGGTGGACCGGGAAGGGATGTTACAAATTTTGGTATCAGAGCCCTAGGTTTAGTTTCCCCAGGCTTGCATGCATAAGTCCGTATAGTGTACATGCCATGACTACCCTGATGAACTAAGCAGTTGTTGTTCTTTTAGGAGGATGTCACAGGAAGGTGAGAGCGAGTCACACGCCTCCAGAGCAGTGGAGGGTGAGGCTCCAGTAGCACCAGGTCAAGCTAGAGCAGTGGAGGGTGAGGCTCCAATAGCACCAGGTCAAGAGGTTTTGTTAAAGCAACTTGCAGATACTTTTAGACGGATTGCAGGGGTGATACCTCATGCACCAATAGTAGTAGAAAGAGAAAGAAAGCCCCCACTAGAGAAGCTTCGGAAATATGGGGCGAAAGAATTCAGTGCTAACAAGGATGATAGTCCAGAAATAGCTGAGTATTGGTTAGATGGGACATCGAGAGTTCTGGAACAATTATAATGTACACCAGAGGACAAGTTGGTTTGTGCTACATCATTGCTCATAGATGAGGCATATACATGGTGGACTACTGTTCAGCAGTGGGTATCAGTAGATCAGTGTACATGGCAATTCTTCTTGGATGAATTCAAGAAAAAGTTCATCACAGAGGCTTACCTAGATGCAAGAAGGAAAGAATTCTTATACCTGAGGCAGAACAGAATGTCAGTTGCCAAATATGAAAGAGAATTCACCAGGCTCAGCAGGTATGGTAAGGGGATAGTGACTACAGAGGCCGAAAGGTGTAAAAAGTTTCAGGAAGGCCTGAACGATGAGATTCAGATGGGAGTGGTAGCTTCCAGATTCAAAGAATTCTCAGCTTTGGTAGAGGCAGCTCAGGAGATAGAGCGCATTCAGGCCAGTCAGCGTACCAGACGCCAGCGGTCTCAGCAAAGGAGAGACCAGACTCAGGGTGCACCCAGTGCATATCAGTCAGAAAGCAAGAGATTCAGAGGTGCTAGTAGTTCAGCTAGTTCTAGACCTTCCTTTAGCCCAGGCTCAGCTAGGGGTGCTAACGCGCCAGCGGTATCAGTTGTGGCTAGTTCTGCCGGTGGTAGTCGAGGTTCAGGCAGAGGAACTGGTAGAGGCACCAGTAGAGGTGCAGAGTCAGCCGATTATACTTTTCCACCTTGTGGGCATTGTGGCAGCCGGCATGGTGGAGATTGTAGGTTGGTGATTGGTAAATGTTGGATATGCGGAGCATCAGACCATCAGAAGAAGGATTGTCCGAAGAGGGCAAAAGTTCCTATACAGTTCATAGCAGGCAGAGGAAGAGGTGAGAGCTCCGGAGGGCAGAGACAGCAGTCAGAGACTGTGGATAGACCTGATACTAGAGGTCCAGCCAGGGTCTATGCTATGCGAGCCAAAGAAGATGAGGAAGCTCCAGATGTAATAGTTGGTGAGTTTTCTTTAGGTGATCATACAGTTTATGCTTTAATTGATCCTGGCTCATCTCATTCATACATTAGTGTACCTAAACCTTGGGTTAAAGGATTAGAAGTTGCATATGTGAGTCAGGGTATGTTGGTTACTAATCCATTAGGAGATGTAGTACAAACCCATACAGTGGTCGAAGGATGTCCAATTGTTATTCATGGAAAAGAGTTTCCAGGAGATCTTATGGAGTTGCCATTTAGAGAATTTGATGTTATTCTGGGTATGGATTGGCTATCCAGACATCAGGCTATAGTTGATTGTGCAAAGAAAAGGGTGACATTATATACAACAGCAGGGGAAGAGATTACAGTAGTCGGAAAGCGGCGAGATTTTCTAGGTAATGTGATATCAGCCATGGCAGCAAAGAGATTAATTCAAAAGGGTTGTGAAGCATACTTGATATGTGCATTACAAGCAGAGAAAGAATAGTCAGAAGTGCAAGACATACCAACAGTGTGTGATTATCCAGATGTATTTCCAAAAGAGTTACCAGGGTTACCACCAAGGAGGGAAGTGGAGTTTACTATAGATGTCTATCTTGGAGCAGCACCAGTATCAATTGCACCTTACAGAATGGCACCAGCAGAGCTAAAAGAGTTAAAGATTCAGCTACAGGAGTTATTGAATAAAGGCTTTATTAGACCCAGTGTATCACCTTGGGGAGCACCGGTATTATTTGTAAAGAAGAAAGATGGATCATTCAGATTGTGCATTGACTATAGACAACTGAACAAACTGACAATCAAGAATAAGTATCCATTGCCTCGAATCGATGATTTGTTTGATCAGTTAAAAGGTGCAGGTATGTTTTCTAAGATTGACCTTAGGTCGGGATACCATCAGTTGCGGATAAAGGAAGAAGATATCGCTGAGACTGCATTCAGGACCCGATATGGACACTATGAATTTTTAGTCATGCCATTCGGTCTCACAAATGCACCAGCGGTTTTCATGGATCTCATGAACCGCGTGTTTCATTCATATCTGGATCAGTTTGTGGTGGTGTTTATAGATGACATTTTGGTCTACTCCAGAGACAGGGTTGAACATGATAAACATTTGCGGATTGTACTCCAGACACTGAGGGATAAACAGCTGTATGCCAAGCTTAGTAAGTGTGAGTTTTGGCTGGAAGAAGTTTCTTTCTTAGGACATGTGGTGTCATCGGAGGGTATCAGAGTGGATCCTCATAAGATTGAAGCTATTGTTGATTGGAGACCCCCCAGAAATGTCACAGAAGTTCGAAGTTTTCTGGGTTTAGCCGGCTATTACAGAAGGTTCGTAAAGGGATTCTCCATCATTGCATCACCTTTAACAAGATTATTGAAGAAAGCAGTTGTATTCCAATGGGATAATAGGTGTCAGTAGAGTTTTGACACTTTGAAGAAAAAGTTGACTGAAGCACCAGTGTTGACTCAGCCAATGTCAGGTAAAGACTTTGAGATTTACAGTGATGCCTCTCATATTGGGTTAGGATGTGTACTCATGCAAGACAGGAAAGTGGTAGCTTATGTCTCCAGACAATTAAAGCCACATGAATTAAATTATCCAACCCATGATTTAGAATTGGCAGCCATTGTCCTAGCATTCAAAGTATGGCGGCATTATCTGTACGGTGAAAAGTGTTACATTTACACAGATCATCAGAGTTTAAAGTATTTATCGACACAAAAGGACCTGAATTCAAGACAACGGAAATGGATGCAGCTTTTGGCTAATTATGATTATGTCATTAATTACCATCCGGGCAAAGCTAATGTGGTAGCTGATGCCCTTAGCCGCAAATCATTGTTTGCTTTGAGAGCAATGAGAATTAGCATGGAGTTGCAACAGCAGGGAGTTATTCTAGCACAGATGCAAGTACAGCCATCTTGGGTTCAGGAAGTTGCAGAGGCACAGAAGAAAGATGCACAAACAGCACTATGGGTGAAAGAAGTACAGGAAGATCATGGTGGGAAATTCAGATTGGATAACAGTGGAGTCTTATTCTATGAAGACAGAGTTGTTGTACCACAGATAGGGGAGCTTAGACAAAAGATTCTGCAGGAAGCTCATAACAGTCCATATGCAATGCATCCAGGTAGTACCAAGATGTATCAAGATTTGAAGAAAGGCTATTGGTGGCCGGGCATGAAGAAAGATATCAGAAATGTTGTAACAAGATGTTTAACATGTCAACAAGTAAAAGCAGAACATCAACTGCCAGCTGGGTTACTTCATCCAATAACAGTGCCAACATGGAAGTGGGATCAGATCACGATGGATTTTGTTGCTGGATTACCTCAGACGCAGCGGAAGCATGATGCAGTATGGGTGATCGTGGACAGATTAACTAAGTCCGAGCACTTTCTACCAGTTCGGATGGACTATTCTCTGGAAAAGTTAGCAGACATGTATGTTAGCGAAATAGTTCGACTACATGGCGTTCCATCATCCATTATATCTGACCGTGATCCAAGGTTTACATCGAAATTTTGGGGTAAACTGCAGGAAGCATTAGGAATGAAATTGCATTTCAGCACTGCATTTCATCCTCAAACAGATGGCCAATCAGAGAGAGTCATTCAAATTCTAGAAGACATGATGAGATCATGTGTCATAGAATTTGAAGGCAGTTGGGACAAATATGTACCTCTCATGGAGTTTGCCTACAACAACAGCTACCAGTCGAGCATTAAGATGGCACCATATGAAGCATTGTATGGTAGACAATGTAGAACACCTGTGTGTTGGACAGAACTGAGTGAGAAGAAGATTTTGGGTCCAGATTTGGTTAGAGAAACAGAAGAGAAAGTGGAAATCATCAGAAAACGGCTGAAAGAAGCAAGTGATCGACAGAAGTCTTATGCTGATTTAAAGAGAAAGGATATGGAGTACTTGGTCGGTGATAAGGTATTTTTGAAAGTTTCACCATGGAAAAAGACCCTAAGGTTTGGACGAAAGGGTAAGCTTAGCCCTAGGTTCATTGGTCCATACGAGATTGTTGAACGTGTAGGACCATTAGCCTATCGCCTAGCGTTACCTTCAACCTTAGATCGAATTCATAATGTCTTTCACGTATCAATGTTAAGGAGGTATCGATCAGACCCATCGCATGTGTTATCAGCAGAAGAGATTGAAATTTAGCCGGATCTCACTTATGAAGAAAAACCAGTTCGGATCTTAGCCAGAGAAATTAAAGAATTACGAAACAAGAAAATAGCATTGGTAAAAGTTCTTTGGAGAAATCATAAGACAGAAGAAGCAACTTGGGAATCTGAAGAGACCATGCGACAACAGTATCCGCAATTGTTCATCACAGGTAAACTTCGGGACGAAGTTTTTTTTTTAGGAGGGGAGAATTGTGACATCCTACCGAGTCGAGTCTTAGTACTGAGTCGAGTCATTTCATAGAGTCGAGTTGAGTCAGGCCAAACCAAACCCGGTTGGGGTAGAATGGGATCATAAGTGGACTTACTTGATTGAGAGAAAAAGATCAAAGCATATGGGTGAGGATTTAATTGCATTAAAAGACCAAGCTTGGGTCTTTAGTAGTAACCTGTTGACAATTGAGGTACCATTTAGGAAGTTTCACATCAATTGTCTTGATATCTTGATGGCCTACCCGTGATAATCATTTTCACTTTCCCATTTTCATCCTTATCTTCATCTTCTTCATCTCCTTCCTTTCTCCATCCATTTTCATGGTAGTTTAAGGCAACCTCAATTTTCTCCAAGTAAGTAGAATTTCTTGAAGCTTTATATTATTCAACCTCTAATTGAGCTATATTGTAGATAAGTTATAAGAATTCTGATGTGTATAGGAGAAGGGAGTTCAAAGGTAGTAGAGAAAGGAAGTTAAAGAGGAGCTTAAGCTTTTTGGAGTAAAGGTTTGATATCTCTTTTCATTTACCATTTTCTTTGCATGAGAATTTGTGTGGTGTGTTGCTAATGAGACAATATTGCTTCATGTTGAGTGGGAGGACTGGTAATGGTGAGAAAACAGGGGAGAAACAGAGGAGGAAGTGAATAAATGAAGTAAATAGTGAGTTTATGCTGAAACAGGTTTTGCTGGAAATTTTATCAGTAACTTCATCTTGATTTTGACCCCATTTAATGATGGAATTAGGAAGTGTTATAGAAGAGTTATTTGTTCCTCTATGTGTTAGCTTTACATGGGTTTTTGAATCATCCAAATCGGAGTTGTATATTGAGAGATATGACCAAAAGAGTACAGACTGTGCAGGCTGGAAAACGCGATGCGCGCGCGCGAATTGCCTGAAGAGGTCGCGACTTGTGCCTGAAACTCACTGACTCTCATTTTGCACTGTACGTGATCGCGACTTTCATTTGCGTGCTCGCGAATTTCACCTGAAACTCTCTGACTCTCATTTGGTGCTGTACGCGATCGCGACTTTCATTTGCGCGCTCGCGACTTGTGCCCGATAACACACTGACTCTCATTTTTGCATCTCGCGCTCGCGACTTTGCAATGCGCGCTCGCGACTTTCACCTAGAAACTCACTGACCTTCAGGTGTGCATTACGCGCTCGCGACTTTGCAAGGCGCGCTCGCGACTTGGGTTTTCATGCACTTTTGGACTTTATTTTCTATGCAATTGGATTCCTTTGCTCAACTTGTATGCTTCCAATCATTTTACAACAAAAATACAACATTAGAACATGTATTAAAACAACATGCAAGCATACAAATGATGTGAACTCAAATAAACATTATGAATTATGAAGTTATGAACTATGAATATGATGTTGTTGTTATATTATTGACATACCAACATTAGGCTCCATTGAGGTTAGGCAGAAACCATGTAGATAAGGCTATGTCGCGACATAGGATAGCAGATCTGCACCCCATACAGTTTGATACTCCGGCTACAGGCCGTTGAGTGGATATGATTATATACGGGCCATAGCAGCCAAACATACAGTATTCATCCAGTTTCATACAGTTTTTCTTATCACTTCGGTTTCACTATAACCTTATGGAGCCATACAGATATCTTGACATAACATTTCATGAATCATATAGTATTATACGCAGTACGAAAGATAATCAAGGTATAAGGAAAATGATCATGCTATTTGTGCTTATATGTTTAATTATCCATATGCATTTACATGCTTATTTCTATCTATGTATGTGCTTAATTGTTTCTTTATATGTTGAGATATCCACTGAGCTTTATTTGCTCAGCGAGTTACCTGTTTAACTCGCAGGTTTTGAGTTTGGACCGTAGAGAGTCAGCTTTCAACTGCTGCAGTTCATCTGTAGAAGACTCAGTCTTTAGGGTAGCTACTTATTTGGATGTATATCTTTTGTCTACCCCTTTTTATGGCATGTACAGGGCACACAGTTGGGCCCATTTAACACTAGTATCATGTTTTGTAAATATTAAGTACATTATTAATATAAACAGCATCAGCATGATATAAGAATCTGGCTCCATTATTATATCAGCATGACAGGTCATAAAGGCAACCAGTTTGTAGCGTCTCGGTTCGGTTCATTCGGGTTAACGGGTGGACCGGGAAGGGATGTTACACTAGCCTTTCTACTCTGTTTATTGACTTATCTTTCAATCTCCTCCTCTCAGAAACTGTAGCATGAAATTAATATTATATTAACTCCATACTACTCAATAAACATATACATACTATGATAGGAACACAAATTTGTCTTTGTGTGATCACTTATATAATGAGCTTGTGCACCTCTAGTGGGCCAGTATGGTAAGGCAGTTAAAATTGTATGCTTAATCTTATAAGGACTTATGATGGGAAGGTCCATAGGATTCTATATAAATAGGCTAGATGCCCTCTCCTTCCTTAACCCTAATATTGGCTAGTTCTATTGAAAGTCACTTTATGAATAAGGAAACAGAGAGGAAGATCTAGTCCCCCTTCAATAGATTCTAATTTCGTGTTTGAGTATTTGATTGTAGTTAATCGGAAAAGAGGAATCGTGAACTCTATTTTTAAATTACAAATCATGTACGCAAATTGCTTCTGCATTATTAATAATTGGTGTTCTAAATTCATATACTAGATCCGTTAATTTTCTTAGAGCTTTTCCTTCAATTTCACTATGCTTAACCAAGTACCCTATAACCTTAATTTAGGCATGAAGTACTCAATTTCCAAAATTTAATCTCATCCTAGAATCATAAAAATAATGAGACTTAATAACATATCTAAAGCATATTTAACCTTTTACAAATTATTGGAATATAATATTTTCGTGATATGAGCAGTCTGCCTTCCTTTGGCTATATCTTTAGTTTCTTAAATCCATTAGTCCTGAAATTTCGACAGTATTTTCTTCACATCTCAGGCTACTTTCATATAAAATTTCATGAATGTTAGAGCTTATTTGCATAGTCAAATAGCCTAACATATGTACCCAATTTTCAGCTAAATTATATTCTCAGTAGCCTGCATATAATTAGTTATAACTTAATTTTCTTTTATCTATTTCACTTACCCTTTTACCACAACCTTTCTAGCATCCTAACATACTTCTCTCTAAAATTTCATAATTTTTGAAGTTCATTTACCTATTTAACTAAGTCAATCTCACTGATCGAAATCCAACAGCTCCATAGTAGTAATTCAATGATATCTTTAAGGCATCCTCTATATGATTTCTCATTCAAATATTCAATTTAAACCTTAGAATTACCATTAACCAATCTGAACTAACATAATCACTTATCACAAATCATTTCCTCAAAATTCCACAACTTGGCAGAACCATTAAAAACACCAAATCAAAGAATTTTCTTCCTCCTTTCCAATTCCAAACACAAATTCATCACTAAACCAATTCAAACAACATTTTATCCTCTCAAATTCTAATTAAAGTTACTTAATTACAACACCTCTAATTCACATGTTCAATATTAAAACCTAATATACTAAACCATATATATAACTATCTATTAAATCATATAGTTATGGAATATAGGAAGGGTTGTTAACCTCTTTCACTTCCTAGCTTGGTTTCCACCCTTAATCAAGTCTTCCTTTCTTTCCTTAGTGCTTGGCCAAATATGGAGAAGAAGAAGAAGAGAATGCTACAGTGAAGAATAAAGAAGAAGAAGGAGAATTGGCCAATTATATAGTGAAGGAAGAGGTGGAGCTTGTCTTTAGTGCCTTTAATATATATATATATATATATATATATACACTAAGCTTCTTTATAATTTCCCTCCTTCTCCCACTTGGCCAAATTTTAATTCTTTTTAATTATTTTTCTCTTCTTTTCTTTTTTTTTTTTTATTTCTTTACCTTTAATCATTCTCTAAATATTAATAATTCAAATATACCAATTAAATCCTTAATCAAACATTTTAGATATTTAAATGTTAATTGTTTTAAGTACTCGACCAAAATGCTTGATTGAGGAGCTTTACGTTCTAGCTTCCCATCACCAAGACTTAAGCTCACTTAACTTTATTCCAATTTAATTTTTATAATATAACTTAATTCTAATTTGCATTATAACTTGCAATTAGTAGTCCTACATATTAAAATTAAGATAATCCAATTATTCTAGCCATCTGGATAATATTAATTAACAAGATAATAGAATTTTTAGAACTATCAAATTGAGGGTATTATAATATATTAATGCATTCACTTCAGGAAATGTATCAAATCTAGTTGGGTAGGTATCGCTACACCCATATATATATTATTCCATTCACTTTAGGAATGAAGCAAAATCTATACGGATCATTATCTATATTAAAATCTCTTTATTTTTGCTCAAAGATAAAAAGCATATGAAATAAATCCAAAATATATCTTAAAACCTTCTCTCTCGATATTGCTACTTTAGGAGCATATTCGAGGCATAAATATCATTGACAATTCTAGATTAAGAGCTAGTATTAGCTCCAAACATAATAACAATGATATTTTAATTATATTTATGAAATAAATCAATCAATTTTTAAAATTTGTACCGCATGGTTAATATATGCCCACATATCATAATAATTATAATAATAAAACAATAATCTTAATGTTACAAAAAGAACTTGCAGTTTTACGATCTTGTAACGATAAATACATCTATCGATGATGAACTTTCTTTTGATCATTGTATCTTTCTTTCAAGCCATTCCAAAAAACAAACAAATATTTAATTATCAAATATTCAATAAAAGAAAATTATTGTCTTGAATCTATTTTGACTAGATTTTGATATCTCAAATTCAAAGTATCCAAATATATTTCAAGATCTAGTGTCAATGATGAATAATTCTTGACCGTAATATTAAGAGCGACTACTTTAAATTTTATAAAAATTTGACATAATAAAAAGGTATTATGTAAAAAAATAAAATAAATATGATAATAAAGAATTGGTTATAAAATTAATATTGAACAGTTGAATACTGGTCAACAAATCAAGATACAATCATAATATAGTTACCTGCATTGAATGTATCAAGATGATTGAAATATCGAAAAAAATATGAATAAAATATCATAATGATTTTTCTCGTACTCATCTTCATGTTATATATTGGTTATTATTGACAAAGTGTTTAATTTTTTGCTTACGAATTAGAAAACCACTGCACATGATAAAAGCACTTAATTATAATATAATTAAATAATCGACAAATTAAAAAGTGATTACATAATTTATGAATTAATAAATATAATCAACATAATGAACTACCATAATTCATATAACATTAAAGTATAAATATATATCTAATTATACTTAAGTATACTATATTTGGTTATATAACTAACCAAACGTAGCAAGGTTAACAAAACAAATCTCGTTCTTCCTTAAAAAACAAAACAAATCATTAATATATTAATTACAGTTATGTTAATTTTTGCCTATCACAACAACTGCAACAACAATTGCGAAACAGCAGATTTGGTGTAAAGATTAACATACTTTTTCGCTTTTTTTTTTTAAATTAATCAATAATATGATTTCAAATAAATAAATAAATATATATGTCAGTTATCTTTTAAAACTTCAATAAACTCGTATGTATAAATCTTAATTTTCGTTGTTGCAAACCATAAGTTGTCCACCCAAAACAATTTGATCGACTAAATAATCGAACGAAATCAAAGTAGTAGAACAAAATAATGGTAGAACATTCGTGTTGATAATGTGTTATAAAATAATAAAAAATAAGGAAAGAAGTAAAGAGAGAATATGAGAGTGATTCTTATTAATGGGAAGTCACATATATATATAGTCACAAATAGATAAATCTTATTCTTTAACGTAAATTAATTAAATTATAACCTATAAGAAAATTTGAGAATATATTTCTTATTTTTTATTTCCATGATAACACGTGTTCTCTTAAAATACATGGCTTTTTTTTTTTTTTTTTTTTTGACTTTTACTATCCTAAAATAAAGGAAAAACAAAAAGAAAAGGAAAAAGAAAGAGGGTAGTTGAGCAACACACTATATAAAGCCCAGTTAGCGGTCATATTCCCATATATCAAAAGCCTATTTCTTTCATTCTTCTCCACCTTGTCCATCATAGTGTTTTAAGCATATTAATTTCTAACTCCATTTCCCAGGGAGATTGAAAAAAAAAAAAATCATCTTGGAGATGGATTCGATCGGCGAAGCTCAGATGACTCCAACTCGAGTGTCAGATGAGGAAGCAATTTTATTTGCCATGCAATTATCTAGTGCTCCGTTACTGCCTATGGTTCTAAAATCAGCCATTGAACTTGATTTGCTTGAAATCATTGCTAAAGCTGGTCCTGGTGCATTCTTGTCTACGTACGACATCGCTTCTCAGCTCCCTACCAAGAGCGCAGATGCACCTGTCGTTTTGGACCGTATACTGCGCCTGCTGGCCAGTTACTCCATACTTACATGTTCTTTAAGAAAGCTTAATGATGGGAAAGTTGAGAGGCTTTATGGTTTGGCTCCTGTTTGCAAATTCTTGACCAAGAATGAAGATGGAGTCTCTATTGCCCCTCTTTGTCTTCTCAACCTAGACAAAGTACTCATGGAAAGCTGGTAACCATTTTCTACCTTATATAAATTTAGATATCATTTATTTATGTACTACACCAACGAAAATAAAGATTTTTTAAAAAATTATTCTCACTTTATTATTTTTTTCTAATGATTAGAATTATTCTTTTTTTTTAAAAAAAAAATTAGATTGGTTCATAGTTGAACCATAAACCGAGTTTATGCAAGTTATTCTTCCAATTTAAGTACTAGATTAAGTTTATTATTAATGTTAGCATATATAATATTAATTCATTGGACTAATAGTCAAATGATTATCAAGCAATGTAGAAAATCAGAAATTTGAATACCAACTTTTCTTTTTCTTGTAAATATTCAAATCAAGCTTTTTTTTTTTTACTTTTCTTTTTTTGAAAAAAAAATTGAAAGGCTCAAAAGTCCAATAATTTTAATTTTCTTTTTTTTTTTATTCTTCTTATAGCTTCCTTTGCCTTTTACTCATTGATTAACACTTCCTCATTTTTAGTGTCATCACTCCATCAGTCTTTGGACTACAACTTGGCATATATATTTCGTCACTAATATCCAATTATCATATCCGGGAAGGAACTATCTTGAGATTTTACAAATGATAAAATTAGATTTCGTTATATTAAATTTTACAAAATTTAACTTTTAAAAGAATTATAAATATTTAAATAAATTTGCTAAAATTTATTTTTATCAAATAGAAGCTTAATTCATATTAAGAAATTGAAATTATTTTTTTCCCCCTTTTTTGGTTTGCCAAGGTACTGCTCAAATTCTAGAATGAAAATATAACTCTTCCAATTTAATATTTATATATAATATTTTTAAATAAATCTTCGTAGTACATCTAATGAAATTTATTGAGAAATAGATCTCATATTAAATATAGAAGAGCATAATTTTCAATTTGATTTTAGATTTATTATATGATCAATTGATCTTGTGTAGAATGAATTTCAATATTCATTCATTTATGAGTCTACTACGAATTTATAGAATCATGAAATTATTATAAATTTTCGCCTACTAAAAATTGTTATTTTTTATTAGTAAAATGTAATTTGAACCTTGAAATATAGTTTTCAACTCTTTGCAGTAGAGATGTCACCACTATGACTTGGAAGTCTCATTTACCCTTTCTTTTCACGTCTAAGAATTATAATCAAGGAAAAATGCTCAACCTTTTCTTTTTTGGGTCATTCATCTCAGCAAAGGCAGCACAAAATTCTGAGGACAGTATTTTATTTTTTATCAGCAAATAAAATTTTATTTTATTAAATAAACATATTCAGAAAACACTTTGCAAAATTAGGACAATCAATAGGCCTTCTAAACACAACCAAGCCTACTTTAAAATGCTAAATAGAAAAACAAATTTCTCTTGACATAAAAATGAATTTAAAAACCAAAACCCAATCAAATTAAATTATCCATGAAAGTCAAAATCAAACTATATCAAATCAAACTGAATCAAATTTCTGAGGACAGTATTCTAGCTTTTCCCTTTTAGGGTCATTTATTCAAACAAAGGTACCACAAACTTCTTAGGACAATATTATGGGGGATGACAGCTAGGCCCAACGCTTGACTCTTAAAGCCGCCGCCACATTCTCAGGTTATCATAACAGATGTAACTTGGTTGTGGTAATGATGTCGGCAGAAGTAGGATGGTGATCATAACGATGGTGGGATGGCAGTGGTAGACACAAAGTGCCAATGGTAGCGACAGTGGCAGGGGTAGGGTAGTAGTAACAGTGGCGATGGTAAGGCAGGCGGTGATAGTGGTCACGGAATTGAAAGGATGGGGTGACAAAAATGGTAGATATGATTATGATGACTGTTAAAAAGTAAAAATAAAACACTTAACCAAACATGTCCTTCAAGGGGTTATTTACTTTTATTTATTTATTTATTTATACATTGCAGGTATCATTTGAAAGATGCAGTTCTTGAAGGAGTCATTCCATTTAACAAGGCCCATGGAATGGATGCATTTGAATATCAAGGCACAGATCCAAGATTCAGTAAGGTTTTCAACAAGGGAATGTCTAACCATTCCATCGTTACCATGAAGAAAATTCTTGAAACCTACAAAGGCTTTGAGGGTCTCACATCTTTGGTGGATGTGGGTGGTGGAACTGGAGCTGTAATTAACATGATCGTCTCCAAATACCCTTCACTAAAGGGTATTAACTTCGATTTGCCCCATGTTATCGAGGATGCCCCGTCTTATCCCGGTATTCACTACCATCTCTATAATGCTACGCACTTTTATTGGATTATATATAATTTGTTTAGATGAGAGGTTGGAAATTAGTATTTGTTAGCTTGTTAGACATTGTTTTTTTTTTTTTTTTTTTCTATAACTAGAAAGTGTAATCCACGTAAAGATTTATTGCCCTTCCAGCAAACTGCGTTTCTCTAGTATCGAAACTTATATTTTTACTTTTATGGAGAGTTATTTTTACTTTTATGGAGAGTTGAGATCGCTTGTTAGAGATGTTTAATTATGAGATTTTATTGATTTTGATACTGAGGTGGACCTTGGTTGTAGGTGTGGAGCATGTTAGCGGAGACATGTTTGTTACTGTTCCTAAAGCAGATGCTATTTTCATGAAGGTAAGTTAGATATCTAATTTCCTTGGCAATGGCTAATCTGGAGGAAAAAGAAACATCTAATCCATTTTGATTGTGTCCATGCTTGTGCAGTGGATATGCCACAATTGGAGCGACGAACATTGCTTAAAATTTTTGAAGAATTGTTGCGATGCGTTACCTGTAAACGGAAAATTAATTGTGGCCGATTATATTCTTCCGGTAGCCCCCGACACAAGCCTTGCCACCAAGGGAGTCATCCACATGGACTGCATAATGTTGGCTCTCCATTCAGGTGGGAAAGAGAGAACTGAAAATGAATTTGAGGCATTAGCTAAAGGAGCTGGGTTTAAGGGTTTTCAAGTAACCTGTTCTGCTTTTAATACCAGCGTTATGGAATTTATCAAGAAGGCCTAGGATGGATGCACATGAGTAGAAATTTACACTTAAAATTATTATAATATTTTGGGATATAATATTATATAATATTAAAAATAAAATTTTGAAATTTTAAATGGGCTAGGCCCCATGTCGACCCCTATCGGCCCCCTTTATCTTTCTATGCCTAAAGATAAGAGTTTTTTTTTTTTTTTTTTTTTTTTTTTTAATTTGTAAATTGAGATACTGGAGAGTAACTTTGTTTCAAGTTATGCAATTCTACCTTTAAAAACAAATAATGTGATCATATGTTGCTTACAGGATGTTATATCAAATAAACTACAAAATATTTATAATTTTCTCTCTTGATTGTGTTTTTTGAATTCCCTAATCATTCACGCCGTCTTTAAAATGTCTACGCCTGGCGTTAGTTCTAATATAATTTACAATTTATAGACAAATTACAAAACAAGTTATAGATATAATTTACATTTTTTTTCTCAAGGACAAAAATTATAATTTGTTAGTAAGTTTTATCTATACTTGATGTATACACCCAATAAATATACTAAAACTATCCACGTTTTAAAACCTTTTACTTTAGTGTTTGAACTGAAAATTTTTGATAAATATGTCAACCATTGAAAATTTTTCAATCATGTACTAATTTCTATTGCATGTGACAGGCTGAAAATCCAAACAGGACCTATATACATGGGCCATGACACATTATAATGCATAATGACATAAGCAAAATATGTTGAGATGGCTGAAATAGATGTAGCATGCTGACTCGAATTATTTAAGAAATGACTATATTACTCACTGTTAATCAGACCGAACCTCATTTGTGCCTGGGGAGAGAGCAAAAGCTTTGCTTGATCAAGATGGAAAACAGCGTATGCAAGTGTGGAAGACGATGCTTAATTCGATTTAAGAACTAATTTTAGACAGAAGAAGAAGAAAAACAGTACTGAAGTAAATTAGAATTTTGATCTTTACTTTTGGATTTTGATAAAACAAAAAGAGGGTGAGAGATTTTTTCTCTTATCAAGAATCCATTTCATGATAGCTTTCCTTTTATTCTATAGCCAAAGGTTACCATGAGCAACTCTCTGTTGTTGGAAGCATAGATACCTCTATCATAATTGTCAAAGAAATAGATAAAATCAACCAATTGATTATAGGCCTTTCGATCAAAGCAATTTTGACTTGCACGCCAGTAATTTGATGAAATGGAAAAGAAAGTTCATTCCTCCATGTATACCTTCTGAAACCTGAGTCGATGGAAATCATATACCATTGCCTATGGTATAAAATCCTATCATATGTAGCAGGTAATTGCACATAAATTAATAAATTCCATCTAAATGTTATTTTTGGATGGCTTGCAAGTTCCTTTTCCAAATTCTATTTTTTTACACACATCACCTATAATTTTTACCCTTTGTTAGCAATAACATCAATATAACAACAATCAAATTGAAAATCAAAAAAGGCCCATTTGATAAAAGCTTTTTGAACCTTAAAACCATCAAAGAATATTTACATAATCAATAAAGTTAGAAACTTAGAACTAAATTAATGCAAAAGAGACTGATTAAAGATAGGAGAGAGAAGTAGAGATAAAAAGGAAAAAAAAAAAGAGATTTATTCCAATTTTACACTAAAGAAGTTGCTAGCATTAGCCATATTTGGAAGTGGGACTAGAACAAACAGGAGAGAGGCAACGTAGTCAATTCAACAATTGCAGACACTTTTTAGCCCTTGAGATCACTTATTCCAGACTTAGATTAACATTTCTTTAAGTGTAATGTAGGCCTCGATGTCCTATTTGGAATTCTGGTTTGCCATGTAGACTAGGGAGACTTGTTTAAAAAAATTTTAAAGGTTAATAAATTAAATAGCAAAACTTTTCCGTTTAGGCATTAAAATAAAAATTTTAAAAAGTTGGAACAATAAATTTACAAGGAATAAAAGTCAATTTGGTCCTTAACTTATTTAGAGTGATTAAAATGTCATATTTGACTTTTTCAGCCAATTTGACCATGAACTTATGTAGAATAATTAAAAATTAGATGAAGGTCCGCTCTTGCGTGGCTTACATCCTTATTTTTATGATAAAATTTATTTCTTTGCGATTGCTTTATTAAATTTTCATGTTATATAGAAATTATAATATCAATAATTATAAAGCAAAGATTTAGTTAGAGTTTGTAATTTAAACATTTAAACATTGTTTCTAATCTTAGATAATTCTATATAGATAAAGTTCTGTAATTCAAATAATTCAATATAGATAATAAGACAATAAATATTATTTATTAGTTAATTATTTAATGGTAAAATATTATTTATTAATTATTATTAAACATGTTGTTACAAATAATTCAGTTTACAAAAATAATATAGTTAAAATAATTAAATGTAAAGTAATTTTTTGTATTGATTTATTAAATTATTAAAGCTAATTTTATATTTATTATTGTGGGTCTCGTTTATGTATGGCACAACCTAAGAGGGGTAAATTGGATTCTCTTAAAAATTTGATTTTTAAAATATAAGATCAAAATTCTGTTGCAACGGAATTAGAAAATATTTGTGAGAGTTAGTTATCAAGTTTAGAACTTTCTCACAAAGGTGTTGGAAGATTAGAAAGACTCTGTAAAAAACAGTTATTATGTTTAGAACTACTTCACAAAGTTTATGCAAGATTAGAAAAAAAATTATAACTCAGATTATGATTTCTATTGAATATAAAAAGGACATATTAGAACTTGGTAAAATCATAGTACAGAAAGCCAGAGTTCTAATGATCCACAAAGATAAAGGTTATTCACATGTAGAAACAAAAACTCGTTAACAATCTTGTATTTCTAAAAAAAAAAATTAACGGTTTTGTAAACAGAATATAATCGAGCAATAATCCAACAAATAAAAGAAGATAAACACAGAGATTTGTAATAGTTCGGTATTAACTCGCCTACATCCATTCCCCATGACTCATCTTGAGATCCTCTACTATGTTATCTCTTTTAAAGGGTAAGGGACAAACCAACTTTACAAGGAAATAAATCAATACTTCTTAGACCTAACCTTTGTCTCATTAGATTTTTGAAGGTTTTACTCAACCTCTACCTTTTCAGTTTTGTAGAGAATAGAAAACTCAGATCAAGATATTAGAATCTCACATAAGTAGAAGGTCGCTTGATAACCTTTTACACCATAGCTTTTTACCTAAGCTATTACACAAATGTTTTTCATTTAAAAACCTCTAGTCTACACTAGATTACAACAATTTATATAGATAGAGAGAAACACAATTATAAGTACAGGAAGAACAAAAAAAAAGATTTTGAAAACAGAAAGAAAGTCCAGAACTGTTGTTACCAGTTTTCTTTTCTCTTGAAAAAAATATTTCTTGAAGAAAATAGATGAAAAGAATTAAAGGGAGGTTTAAGAGAGAGTTTTGAGAGATCTAAAACTTTGAACAACGGACTCTTATTCTTGCCACAATTCTTGAAAAAAGAGAACGCTTTTATAAGAAGGATGATAATCTAGTTGTAAAAGTGTGAATACTCAAATTTTGAGACTCAAAAAGCCTATTTTTCCGGACTGCAAACAGTCCTGCTGGACCGGAGGCCATTTTGGAAGTTCATCCAAAGTATGCCAATATGGTACTTAAAACGTCCGGAAAATTACGAGGATCGCAGAACCGGTCCCGGAATATTTTTGGAGGTCCGAAACTCCCGAAAAAGCCTCCGGAACGAAAGACTAGCAAGACCGCCGGCCACGGCGGCGGCTACCGCCGGAAACGGCGGCGGCTATCGCCGGAAATGGCGGCGCTGGTTGCCGTCCACGGCGGCTCAGGCCGCCGGACCCGGCGGTGGCGGCTGCCCTCCAGTCCGATTTTTGCCTATAAATACAGCCCTGACACTCCGTTTTTACTCACTCAGTCTGTGTTGACGGACGCTCCTTCTCCCTTATGCTCCTTGCGATTCTTTTACTGCTTTTTTGCATTTTAGTATAGGCTTTTTATTACTTTGCTGTTGTGATATTTGGCCTCTTAAATTAAATTAAATTAATTAATATTCCCCAAACGAGGAGCTTAATCCGGAATTTTTCAAGCGGAAGCTAAGAAGCGGTCGCCGATTAACTCAGGTAAATAAATGAAACTCTGCTTATTTAATTTTAGCACTTCAAGCATGTTTCTCTTCTACTCCTGATTCTACAACTGCAGAAATGCATTCACGTCATCATTAGGCAAGTAAATTGCCTCAATTAAATTAGATTAAGCTTAAATACCCGGTTAATTAATAATCATGGTATTAAAGCCTAAATCCGACAATATTGGCTTAAAGTACCTAGCTAATTAATAGCTATGGTATAATCGCCTTTATTTCGAACAGTTCGGCTTAAGTCCAATTAATCAATAATTGTGGCTAAATAGCCTTAATTAAACACGTTTTTCTTGGCAATAAATTGCCTACATTGCAATTCAATTGATCTCTTTTGGCAAACAAAATGCCTATAAGTAGATTAACCATTTTTAGCGACAAATCGCTTAAATCAAAATTTTGGCTAAAAGCCTTCAAATAATCACTTTTGGCAAATAAATTGCCTTAAATCAATCAATTTTGGCGACAATCGCCCAATCAACACCTTTTAGCAAACAAATTGCCTAAGTCAACTCATTTTGGCTAAAAACCTTCAAATAATCAATTTTGGCGACAATCGCCTAAATCACATCAATTTTTGGCAACCATTGCTAAATCAATCTTTTTGGCTAAAAGCCTTAAGTAAACATTTTTTAGCAACAAACGCCTAATCAAATCAATCAATTCTTCGGCAAAATGCCTAAACAAAAATGCACAAAGCATACACACACTCATGCATAAAGCATACCCATTCAAAGCCCTTTTAAAAAGGCCTATCGAACTACGTTGACTTTGATCTTCCATTCAAACGGAAGTACGTAGGCACGTTTGGGATTTAACCCCGAGCGGCAAGTCGAAATCACATAAAACATTCTCATTGGTCCAATTACATCATTTACTCTGCAAAGCATTCATTCATCGGTTAGTTCATCAACATGACATGGTCTCGGGATCCACCTCGGGTTCGCAAACCATGCCTTAAACAATGGGTTAATTAATCTAGTAATTAGGTTAATTAAAATTGGAGTCAACTTAGGGTTTTTCCTAGTTTACCCTAAAATAATTAAACAAGGCGGCGACTCATACATTCACGTGCATTTCTGCCCTTTGGTCATATGCATTATCTGCTTATGATTTCGGGGGAGGGGTTTACAGTTTGGCGACTCTACTGGGGAGTTATGTAATCATTTTGCATAAAGTGGACTACGATTGTTGTCTAAACTAACCGGCCCGTCTTTAGGGTATTTTACTATGCTTTGTTTTGCAGGGTACCCTAACATGAATCGAGTATTCTTTCTTTAAGAATACGAGATGAGGAAATTTGGACTCAATTTGTACAATTTAATTAAAACATTTTAACTTGTTGATTTATTTGCACGATTGAGAATCCTTTTCTCCATTGCATAAAAAAATGAATTTCAAATGAATTTCTTCTCTCTCTATTTAAACTTCTGAGTCTGGATAGCAAGTAACGTTGATCGGCAGGTCTCTTTGATTATGTCGACAGACAGCCAAAGCGTCCTCCCTGTTACCGCAAACCATCCCTAATCCTTTTGGGGATGGCCCATGAGTATGCGTACCATTGGACCCACGCGAAACTCTTTGTTTCACATGTGGTTAGGTATATCCATGCTCAAGGTTCAAGGGTCCCTTTATAAGCCTATTCTCTATTTGTGTCATAGCCTATAGAACCTATCCTTTAGGACTGTATGCACCCAATGATCTGAATCATATCATAACCGGATTATGACGTGATGTTGTGCGCATTCATGACATATCATCACATTAAGAGGAACATGAAATATTCTTTTTGGTCATGCACAACTGGACAAAAGAGTCGATCTACTTCAGCTACCCTGATACAAAATACTACCCACTGTACCCTAATCCAGCTACCTTGATCCTATCAGGTACCCACTGTTCGAGTGCCTATCCAAGTTCCAGTCACACCTACAGTGCTATCACTAACCTCACCAGCTTCACCAATCTCACCAGCTTCACCAGCTTCACCAACTCCAACTGCACCAATGGCATCACTTACTGACATCCAAAACCTCATTGAACAACTGGAAGCCAGAATGGAGGCTAGAATGAATGAGGCATTGGCTGCCCAGAGGACTGCCCTAATAGCTGAACTAGGTTGTGGTAATGGAAATGGGGCTTTCGCTGGGGGAAGTGGACCTGCTACCTCCAATCAGGGTCCTACTGCTGAACCAACAAACCCGGCCCTTAACCTGGATGAAATTCCCTCCAGAACTGCTTCTGAGCTGGAAGCTCAGAAAATGAGAGAAAAACTGGAACTGTTGGAAAGGTCTATTACTGCCCTCAAGACACACAAGGAAGTGGTGGACATGGACTCCTTGTCCTTGTTCCCCGAAGCAAGACTGCCCACAAAGTTCAAAATGCCCAACATGGACAAGTTTGACGGAACCACCTGTCCCAAAACGCACCTGAAAATGTATGTGGGTGCCCTTAACCCGTTTGGATTCAGCAGCGAGCTCCTTGCTCAATTATTCCAATAATCTCTGACTGGTGCTGCTTTGAGGTGGTTTGTCAGTCTAGACCGATCCAAAATGAAAACCTGGGAAGACATCTGCAATGCGTTTAATACGCAATACCACTATAATATGGAGGTTGATGTTACTTGACAGCGGTTTTCGCAAGTGTACGAAATCGCAACAAGTAATATAGAGTGAAAGAGTATCGTATCCACAGGGATTGTTTATCAATTACCAAAATTATGTTAACCTATTATTATTTAGACGATGAAAAGAGAGCTTCGATTGTAAGGTAAATAAAATTTAAAGTAAGAACAGAAGAGATCAAGCACAAAATTCAGGTGACAAGAATTCAGAGGATTAAGCTACTAGGGAATTTGATTTCACTCAATTCTATCCAGCTTATTATATTAGTTCATTAATCAACTTTAATTGTTCAAGTAGTCGAAACAACCCTAAAGTTACTAACAAGCTCTCCCGATTTATTGTTAGCTATTCTAATCCAGTTTAATTACCTATCTTTAATAGTGAAATTAAACATAAATCAAATCATTAGGTTTTATGGTTGTTTTGTGAGTTCACAACTTATTAATTTATTAACTTATGAAAACACCCATTGAGTAAAACCATATAGCTTCCACATCAAGTTATTATTCTCAAGTAAATTATTATCTTTTTCATATCAATAACCCTTCTCCCGAATGTGATTATTGAAATAAATCAATCCAGGGGAAATTTTCTGGCTAGAAGCCTTAAGCACAATAATAAGTTATAACAAGAACAAAGAAAAATAATATTATAAGCTGAAATCGAATTAAATTACATCAAATCCCTAGTATAAGAGTTTAGCTAGACATAGTAATTAAATTAAACTCAATCATACTTGAATCATTCATCATATTTAAAGACAATAATAAAGAAAGAAACAAGATGAAGAGTTTAGAATAAAAACTGTATCACAACTATGTTGATGGCTTCCTTGAATCTTGGCACAATTATTTGAAGCTTGAAATCTTTGAGAGAAAGAGAATTATGTAAAGAATTGCACAAAAAACCCAGATTCCTTGTTATGAGAAGTTCCTCTCTTTATATAGAGTTCCTGAAGGCAAGTCTGACTCCTTTTAGGAAATAGAATCCTTATTTAGTGAAAAATCCTTTATAGGAGATCATGAGTGTTTAGGCTCTTGATTTCTTCTTGATTAGGACTCCTTTTTCTCCTAGAATAGGTCTAGGTCTTGTTTAGTGTGTTTAGGAAACTCCCTGAAGTCGGCCCATGTGAGAAAAACTTGATTTGCGTATTAAATTCACGCTGGTTCCGCCTGCGTAGCACGGGCGTGCGACATGGCACGGGCTGGGTGTGCTTTAGTCTGGAAGTCTGGCTAGTGAAACACGGGGTGTGCTAGGTAGCACGGGCTAGTGAAGCACTGAGGCACGGGTGTGCTACAAAGCACAGGCAGGGCGTGCTCTTCTCTAGAAGTCTGCGTAGTCTTGCCATGGGCGTGCTATGCTTGACACGCCCTGGTCCCATTGTAGCACGGCCGTGCCTTTTGACACACCCTGGCCGTGCTCTCTTCTGTCTCTCCCTTTGTTTCCTTGGCTTCTAGCACGGTTGTGCCCTTTTAGCACGGCCTGGGCGTGTTGGAAGCTAAGTGCCTTGTATTATAAAGCTCTTTTCTGCGCCAAATTCCTACAATTTTCTCTTAGATCAAGCGGATTAAAGATCAAGGAAGCTTTTGAACACAATTATACTAAAAGTAATTTAAAATCAAATTAAAGTAATAAAAAACTTACTAAAATTCTAATAAAAACTATATTAAAAACACTATAAAATTTACACTTATCAAAATTCCCCAAACTTAATCCATTGCTTGTCCTCAAGCAACAAAACTAAAAGAAAAATAAATTGACGACACTAGTTTAACATGGTTGGAGATGATTTCAATAATCTTTCAAGATATCATGATTAGTAAACAAGTGAATAAACTCAATCGTTCTCCATGCTATTCATACTTAAGCTTGACTTTTATTTTTGAATAAAGCACATTCATTGAGTAAAATATAAGTTTAAAGAGATTGTCAACACTAATATTTATTCAATTTATGATAAATAGGACATGAATTATCTAAAGATTTTTCAACCTCTTAAAAATAAGACAATTGATAGTGCAGCAGTGGCATTCCCATATGCAGAATTAGTCATCCTTTCTCCACGATTTAAATGCATAGGATTAAAAGATCAAAAGGTCTTTATTTTGGGTTGTAATGGGGCTTTCTTGGTGCAAATTTTTGCTTAATCAAAAGAAGGGATAAAAGGGTAGTCAAAGAGTACAAAAGAATGTATAATATTCAAGATTCTATTTTAATTAAACTTTTACTAGTTCTAGGGAGTGTCTGTTTTGAAACTTTCTTACTAGCTAGAGGCATCTTGTGCAAGGTCTTTTCTTAATATTTTGGCACTTTTCTTCCTTGCTTTTTCCATTCTTCTTGCATTCTTTTGATTGCTTTTCATGTGCCTCTTTCTTGATTCTTTCTTCTTTTCTTTATTTGCTAGTATTGATTGATGAATTCTCCCTCTTTTATTGCTATATTTTAATTAAAAGTCGAATCTTTTAATCATACAATCCTTTGTACTTATGGTAAGGGATTTGAATTTGGCTTCAATGGCTTGGTTTATTGAGGGTGAAGAAGAAAATTTTACGGTTTAAGGCTTCAAAGTTGGTTTCAAAGGTCATATATTTTTATTTAGGTGGTCTAGGCTACATATAAGGGTCAACAAAAATTGCCTAAGTCATCTCCTTCAAAATGTAAACATTTAAATTTTTCGCCTCGAAGGGAGTTCTAATTTTTGTTCTAGGAATGCCAAGGTTTAAAATATTTTAGAGTAAAACACACCTATATATCATAACTTTCATAAAAATCAGTGTTTAAAAGTCTAGAAACAAATAGTTTAGATCAATGAACATGATTGAGTCAAAATTTCAAATTCAAAACTTAAATATGCTAGAATTGAGAATCAACTATATTTAACACTCATCACTAGACATGACAACCTTCAAGCTTACTTGTAATCATTCCAAACATGTTACACAAAAACAAAAATTTTTAGCCAAAATTCCCTTCCCCCAATTCAATCAATCACATTGTCCCCAATGTGCATAAATTCCCCAAACTTATTGCATTACTAGAAGGAAAGCAGTAAGAGAGAGAAAGAAACCTTACCAACATTGTATTGAACAATACAATAGAACGGGTGTGAAATGTGTCTTAGCTAAAAGAGCAACTAAACATTAAGAACAAAAGCTACTAAAAAGTTATAAAAATTCAAATAACAAACAAACTAAAATGAAAGCAACCAAGACAATGTATTAGAAAAAATAAACATAAATAAAACAAAAGAGAAGTGAGAAATCCGTCAATTCTCCGGTGGTGGGGGTGGCTGCAGAAGCTGGAGGATGGTCTAGAGTTGGCCTTGCATGGTGTCCATCCTAGAATCAAGACTACTGTTCATAATCTCGATGGACTAGAAACGGTCCGCGATCATCGTTTCCATCCCATTAAGGCGCGTGTCAAAGAAGTCCATCCAAGACATCATTCTGGCAAGGACTTCATCATTCGACATGTTGGATGTGCCTTGGAACGATGGACCAGCGCCGGAGGTACCTGCACCAAAAGAAGAAGGAAAAGGAGGAGGATTATCCTCTTCCATGTTAGCACCACCTGCTGTCTCGGCTCTTGCATCATCAGGATTTACCTCTATAGCACCCACTACTCGATATGCATCCCCGACTTTTTCGATCAATTTCATGTGTATCATAACATCTAGATCCAGTCTTGTACCACGCCCCCCACCTACACTATCATAAATTGGCCTAGCCGGGTTCCAAACCTGTAAGTACCTAGCAATCCGGGTCACAAAACACCCTACCATTATAGCCCCTTTGTCGGCTCCAGCCACCCTCGCAAATTTTTGGCAGAGCCAATAACCAACATTCAACAAAACCCCATTTTCAATAGCCCACAGAAAATATAATTCGTTCAAACTTAGCACCCCGTCGCTCTCACTCCTTCCAAAAATGGTATTAGACAAGAATTTGTGAATGTATCGCAAGGAAGGTTTTTTTTAATTTGGAGGCTTTTGAATATCTAGGATTAGAATTCACTTCACCTGTCAAATTTCGCCAAGTTTTCGCGCACTAAAATCACTAGATATTTGTATCTGGCTATTGTCTGTAGGAAACCCAAAAATGTGGCTAATTTCATTCACAGTTAGTTCAAAGTCTTGACTAAGAAGCCTAAAGTTAACCCTGCTTGGTGGTGAATCAGGCAAAAACGGAATAAAAGCGTGATAGGAACTCAGAAATTCTAGAGTTAGAGGTGCATAAACTAAGTCCTTCATATCAAGAAATTCCCCCCATCCTATTCTCTTAAGTGGTTCTAACACAATATCTCTAAGACCCACTTGTGCTAAGGCAGCCTCATCAATAAATCTATTCGGTAAAATAGGCCGAAGAGATAATTTTGTGTACCTTTCTTGTTGATCGGATGAGGCAAACTCGAATGGAAGTGCAGGAGGTGAAGGAGGTTGAGGAGCCGTGGAGGACCGCGTAGTTGAACGCTTTCGAGCAGCAACGGAGGATGCGGGTCTGCTGCGTTTGTATCTAGGAGGCATTGTTGGAGTTGATTATGTGAAAATTTTGGGTGGAGAGTGTTTGATTTGACAGAAAAGGGAGAAGAAAAGAGAAAATTTGAGAGAAAAGGGGTGACGGCTAGGGCGTGCGAGATGGAAAAGAGAGGGTTTGGAGGCGTGCTCTTTAAATAGGGGTGCCAATTAATAAGTGGGTCTGATCGTGGCACGGCCGTGCTGCTAAGCACGGCCTAGGCATGCCTCCCTCTGACCTGCAAAATAAAAAAAAAGAAGCGTACCTGGCACGGGCGTGCTGTCAAGCACGGCTTGGGCGTGCTCTTCTCTGCCTCTCGAATTGCAAAGTGCCTGTGGATAGCACGGGCATGCTATCTGGCACGCCTGGGGCGTGCTTGTCCCTGCCTCTTAAGTGGTCTTTTCCCCCTTTTAAGTAGCACGGGCGTGCTACTGAGCACGGCGAGAGCGTGCTCCTCTCTGACCTTCAAGTGTGTTTGTCCCTTCTCTATGGCACGGGCGTGCTAATGGGCACGCCTGGGGCATGCTCTTCTCTGACCTTCAAGTGTCAGCACCTTGGAAAAATGCACGGATGTGCTTCGGGGCACGCCTGGGCGTGCTGGCTTCTCACCTCATGGCACGGGCGTGCCTCCCAGCACAGCTAGAGCGTGCTTTGTTCTGGATTTCCACTTTTTCCTACAAAAAACTCTAAGTAAAACAAAAGAACACTTATGGAGAAAATTTGGGGGAGTTGACAGATAAAATAGAGAATAAAAACAAATAAATGGATGAAAATTTAGCAAGAAAAGTAGATGGGTTGTCTCCCACAAGCACTTTTGTTTAACGTTGTTAAGTTCGACGCACTTATCCTAGTTTAGGCTAAGCAAGACCAATTGTACTCTTGATGGGTTCAAAGTTTTCATTATGATAGCTTCTTAAACATTGAGCATTTACCTTGAAACTTCGATTTGACTTACCATCCACTATTTCAACCGCTCCATGAGGAAAGATTTCCTTGATTGTGAATGGTCCAGACCATCTAGAGCGCAACTTACCAGGGAATAACCGGAGCCCAGAGTTATAGAGCAACACCTGCTGGCCTACCTTTAGATCCCTCATGATAATGCGCTTATCGTGCCATTATTTAGTACGATCTTTGTAAATTTTAGCACTTTCATAAGCATGGAGGCGCAATTCATCCATCATGTTTAGCTGTAACAAGCGTTTTTGTCCCACTTCTTTGGCATTAAAGTTGAGAAATTGAATGGCCCAAAACACCTTATGTTCCAACTCCATAGGAAGATGACAAGCTTTACCATACACCATGCGATATGGAGACATACCTATAGGCATTTTGAATGCCGTTCTGTAGGCCCATAGAGCATCGTCTAGCTTTTTGGACCAATCCTTTCTTGATTGTCCAACAGTGGTTTCAAGGATCTTTTTGATTTCTCTATTAGTGACCTCTACTTGTCCACTTGTTTGAGGATGATATGGAGTACCTACACGATGAGTGACACCATATTTTGCAAGAAGGGAATCTAAATACTTATTGCAAAAATGCTTACCTCCGTCCGTGATTATTGCTCTCGGAGTACCATGCCTTGTAAAAATGTTTTTCTTGATGAAGCTCATCACACTTTTGGCATCGTTATTTGGAAGAGCAACAGCCTCTGCCCATTTTGACACATAATCCACTGCCACTAGAATGTATTGATTTGAATACGATGGCGGAAAAGGTCCCATGAAGTCCAGACCCCATACGTCAAAGATTTCGACTTTAAGGATGCTATTTAGGGGCATCTCATGTCTCTTCGAAATGTTACCTAACCTTTGACAATGATCACATAGACGAACATAGTTATAAGCATCTTTAAAGAGATTAGGCCAATACAAACCACTTTCTAGTATACGCGCAGCTGTTTTGCTTGCTCCAAAGTGACCTTCACATTCCATTGAATGGCATAATTTAAGGACACTTTCTATTTCAGTTTCCGGTATACATCTTCTGAAAAGCTGATCACTGCAATACTTGAACAAAAATGGCTCCTCCCAATAGTAGAATTTGATATCATGAAAAATTTTTTTCCTTTGTTGGTAAGAAAAATTGGGAGGAGGAATTTTGCAAACAAGATAATTAACTATGTCAGCGTACCAGGGGGTTTGAGCATTTGCTACTAGAAGAAGTTGCTCATGAGGAAAGCTTTTATTGATTTGTAGCTCGCTTGTATCTTCTTCCCCCAATTCAAGCCTGGAAAGATGGTCAGCAACAAGGTTCTCGGTCCCCTTTTTGTCGCGAATTTCTAGGTCAAATTCTTGCAATAAAAGTACCCAACGAATGAGTCTCGACTTTGCATCTTTCTTTTCCAGCAAGTATTTGATGGCGGAGTGATCTGTATAGACTATTGTTTTAGCCCCGATTAGATATGCCCTGAATTTGTCAAAAGCAAAAACAATAGCCAACAATTCTTTTTCTGTAGTTGCACAGTTTAATTGCGCATCATTCAATGTGCGACTTGCATAATAAATAACATGCAACTTTTTGTCTTTTCTTTGTCCAAGCACGGCTCCTACAGCATGATCACTAGCATCACACATGAGTTCAAAGGGTAAAGTCCAATCTGGTGTAGTAATGATCGGGGCTGAGATTAACTCCTTCTTCAACCTATTAAAAGCATCTAAACACTCTTTGTCAAAATCAAAAGGAACATCTTTAACTAATAGATTGCAAAGAGGTTTAGTGATTTTTGAGAAATCCTTTATGAATCTCCTATAAAATCCTGCATGCCCAAGAAAACTTCTTATACCTTTCACTGTGTTAGGAGGAGGTAGTTTTTCAATTACCTCAATTTTTGCCTTGTCTACTTCAATCCCTTTTTGAGAGATTTTATGCCCTAAGACAATACCTTCACTAACCATGAAGTGACATTTTTCCCAATTTAACACAAGGTTAGTATCTTCACATCACTGCATTACTAAAGATAAATTATGAAGGCATGCATCGAAAGAAGAACCAAACACAGAAAAGTCATCCATGAATATCTCAATAAATTTTTCCACCATATCTGAAAAGATGGACATCATGCACCTTTGAAAGGTTGCAGGGGCATTGCATAGCCAAAAGGCATTCTCCTATAGGCAAAAGTGCCATAAGGACAAATGAAAGTAGTTTTCTCTTGGTCTTCAGGGGCTATAGGTATTTGGAAGTATCCTGAATAGCCATCTAAGAAACAATAAAAAGGATAACCTGCAAGACTTTCAAGCATTTGATCAATAAAGGGAAAGGGAAAGTGATCTTTGCGTGTTGCTTTATTTAGTTTTCTGTAATCTATACATGCACGCCAACCTGTGACTATTCTTGTGGGAATTAATTCATTGTTTTCATTAGAAATAACAGTCATACCTCCCTTCTTTGGAACAACTTGGACAGGACTTACCCAATTACTGTCTGAAATTGGATAAATGATGCCGGCATCTAAGAGTTTAATAATTTCATCCTTGACTACCTCCTTCATGTTCGGGTTCAATCGCCTTTGATGCTCGATTGAAGGTTTGTAGTCTTCTTCCATCAAGATTTTATGCATGCACACTCTTGGGCTTACTCCTTGTAGATCCGAGATAGACCATCCTAATGCCTTCTTGTGCCTACGTAGAACCTGCAACAACCTTTCCTCTTGATCAAGCGTTAAGTGAGAAGAAATAATAACAGGAAAAGAATGGTTCTCACCTAAGAATGCATGTTTTAAATGAGGTGGGAGTTGTTTCAGTTCATGCTTAGGTGATTCCTTTTCTTTTTCATTCAGGGTGCTCGGTTCATTAGTGTTATTTTCGACATGCAAAGTGTTCTCCACACATTCATCAACAACATCAATTCTAAAGCAGTCTCCATAATCCATGGGAAGTTTACAAGATTTAAGTACATCAAATACAATCTCTTCCTGTCCAACTCTTAGAGTCAACTTACCCTCATAGACATCAATTAATGCTCTTGCAGTTGCAAGAAAAGGTCGTCCTAGGATTAGAGATCCTTCCCTGTCTTCATCAATGTCAAGGATAACAAAATCAACAGGAAAGATGAATGTACCTACCTTTACAAGCACGTCTTCTACAATCCCTCTAAGATATTTAATTGAACGATCCGCTAATTGCAAAGACATCCTTGTTGGTTTGAGCTCTCCCATACTTAGCATCTTAAAAACTTCATAGGACATAAGATTAATGCTAGCACCTAAATCTGCCAAAGCTTTTTCAAAGTCAAGATTGCCAATGTTACAAGGGATAGAAAAACTTCCTGGATCTTTTAACTTTGGAGGCAGTTTGTTTTGGATAATTGCACTGCACTCCTCGGTTAACATTACCGTTCCTTGATCATCAATTTTTCGTTTCTTGCTCAGGATATCTTTTAGGAATTTAGCATAGCTAGGCATTTGAGCAAGAGCTTCAGCAAAAGGAATATTGATTTGAAGCTTCTTAAACACATCCAGAAATTTGAGGAAGCTCTTGTCATCTTGCGCTTTCTTTAATCTTTGTGGAAAGGGAACAGGGGGCACATAGGGTTTTACCTTTTCTTTTTCCTCTAAGTCAATGATAGGCACCTTTGGTTGTTCTTTTTCTTCCTTTTCTTTCCTTGGTGGTTCATCTAATTGTTTGCCACTCCTCAAGGTGATAGCCTGCACTTGTTCTTTTGGATTCTTTTCAGTATTGCTAGGTAACATACCTTGAGGTCGAGATGCCATCATGTTTGCAAATTGCCCTAGTTGAATCTCCAAATTTCTTATTGCAGCCTGCTGGATTTTATGGTTTTCCCTGGTTTCATTCATGAATTCCATGTGTGATTTGGAAAGAGCAGTGAGGAGGTCATCATGAGATTTCTTTTCTGGAGGGTGGAACCCTGGTGGTGTATTTAAGGCATTGTTAGGATTACCATAAGATAGATTAGGATGATTCCTTAACCTGTTATCATATGAATTTGAATAAGGGTAATTCTTTCTTCCTTGATTCATCACATAGTTCACTTGCTCCAAAGTTTGTGGATTTAAAGAGTCCATGATGCATTCCCCAATTCCATGTTGTCCATTGCACTTATCACACACTTGCATAACAGAATTTACAGGATTAGTAGTTAACATATCCAATTTCCTTACCATGTTATCTACCTTGGCATTGAGTGCTGTAATGGCGTCTATTTCATAGACTCCTGCGGTTCTTCTTCTTTCGGTATTATTTTGGTAGTGGCTGTTGCTTGCCATCTCCTCTATCAACTCATATGCTTCATCAATTCCTTTCTTTTCAAAAGATCCACCTGCAGCTGCATCTAAAGTAATTTTGATGTTAGGAGATAATGCATTATAGAAGGTTTGTACCTGTAACCACTTGGGCAAGCTGTGATGTGGGCACTTTCTTAACAAGTCCTTGAATCTCTCCCAAGCTTCATACAAGCTCTCTTGATCATGATGAGCAAATGTCATTATCTCATTGTGCAACTTGGTGGTTTTTAAGGATGGAAAAAATTTAGCTAGAAATTTTTGAGCTAATTCATCCCATGTTGTAAAACTTCCAGCAGGACACGATTGTAACCATGATTTAGCTTTATCCCTAAGAGTGAATGGGAAAAGTCTTAATTTGATGGCATCTTCAGAAACACCATTTTGTTTGAAGGTGTCACAAATTTTCAGAAAATTGGTGATGTGAGCATTAGGATCTTCACTAGGTAAACCCCCATATTGGATCGAGGTAGAAAGCATTTGGATAATTGCGGGTTTAATCTCAAAGTTATTAGCTTCTACCCTAGGTCTAGTAATACTTGAGGTTGTCCCATTCAAAGTAGGTGTTGTGTAATCCCTTAAGGTACAGACCGGATGTTGAAGTGGTGGCCCGACCATGTTTTCGTTCTCGTTTTCGTTGGCCATGTCTGCTTGTTGTTCGAGTTTTATTTCTTGTGTTTTTCTTGTAGCGTTGAGCCTTCGAAGAGTTCGTTCAATTTCTGGATCAAAGATTAGAGGTTCAGTCTTCCTTGATCTTCTTTGCATAAAACACCTGGAAACAGTACTTTAAAGAAAATTAAATAAAAAGATGTCTAAATTAACAATAGGGTAATTCGTATTGATATTGATACGCCAATCCCCGACAACGGCGCCAAAAACTTGATAGCGGTTTTCGCAAGTGTACGAAATTGCAACAAGTAATATAGAGTGAAAGAGTATCGTATCCATAAGGATTGTTTATCAATTACCAAAATTATGTTAACCTATTATTATTTAGACGACGAAAAGAGAGCTTCGCTTGTAAGGTAAATAAAATTTAAAGTAAGAACAGAAGAGATCAAGCACAAAATTCAGGTGAAAAGAATTCAGAGGATTAAGCTACTAGGGAATTTGATTTCACTCAATTCTATCCAGCTTATTATATTAGTTCATTAATCAACTTTAATTGTTCAAGTAGGAGAAACAACCCTAAAGTTACTAACAAGATCTCCCGATTTATTGTTAGCTATTCTAATCCAGTTTAATTACCTATCTTTAATAGTGAAATTAAACATAAATCAAATCATTAGGTTTTATGGTTGTTTTGTGAGTTCACAACTTAATAATTTATTAACTTATGAAAACCCCCCTTGAGTCAAACCATATAGCTTCCACATCAAGTTATTATTCTCAAGTAAATTATTATCTTTTTCATATCAATAACCCTTCTCCCGAATGTGATTATTGAAATAAATCAATCCAGTGGAAATTTTCTGCCTGGAAGCCTTAAGCACAATAATAAGTTATAACAAGAACAAAGAAAAATAAATCTAATATTATAAGCTGGAATCGAATTAAATTACATCAAATCCCTAGTATAAGAGTTTAGCTAGACATAGTAATTAAATTAAACTTAATCATACTTGAATCATTCATCGTATTTAAAGACAATAATAAGAAAGAAACAAGATGAAGAGTTTAGAATAAAAACTGTATCACAACTATGTTGATGGCTTCCTTGAATCTTGGCACAATTATTTGAAGCTTGAAAT
Source organism: Jatropha curcas (assembly GCF_041381405.1). Classification (NCBI taxonomy): domain Eukaryota; kingdom Viridiplantae; phylum Streptophyta; class Magnoliopsida; order Malpighiales; family Euphorbiaceae; genus Jatropha; species Jatropha curcas. The sequence continues at coordinate 16,521,639 of NC_143155.1, forward strand.
CTTTGAGAGAAAGAGAATTATGTAAAGAATTGCACAAAAAACCCAGATTCCTTGTTATGAGAAGTTCCTCTCTTTATATAGAGTTCCTGAAGGCAAGTCTGACTCTTTTTAGGAAATAGAATCCTTATTTAGTGAAAAATCATTTATAGGAGATCATGACTGTTTAGGCTCTTGATTTCTTCTTGATTAGGACTCCTTTTTCTCCTAGAATAGGTCTAGGTCTTATTTAGTGTGTTTAGGAAACTCCCTGAAGTCGACCCATGTGAGAAAAACTTGATTTGCGTATTAAATTCACGCTGGTTCCGCCTGCATAGCACGGGCGTGCTACATGGCGCGGGCTGGGTGTGCTTTAGTCTGGAAGTCTGGCTAGTGAAACACGGGGTGTGCTAGGTAGCACGGGCTAGTGAAGCACTGCGGCACGAGCGTGCTACAAAGCACAGGCAGGGCGTGCTCTTCTCTAGAAGTCTGCCTAGTCTTGCCATGGGCGTGCTATGCTTGACACGCCCTGGTCCCATTGTAGCACGGCCGTGCCTTTTGACACACCCTGGCCGTGCTCTCTTCTGTCTCTCCCTTTGTTTCCTTGGCTTCTAGCATGGTTGTGCCCTTTTAGCACGGCCTGGGTGTACTGGAAGCTAAGTGCCTTGTATTATAAAGCTCTTTTCTGCGCCAAATTCCTACAATTTTCTCTTAGATCAAGCGGATTAAAGATCAAGGAAGCTTTTGAACACAATTATACTAAAAGTGATTTAAAATCAAATTAAAGTAATAAAAAACTTACTAAAATTCTAATAAAAACTATATTAAAAACACTATAAAATTTACACTTATCATTACTCGAAGGGAACTGGAAACCACCAAACAGAAAAACAATGACCCCTTTTCCTCGTTCCTTATGAGGTGGAGGGCCAAGGCCGCCCAAATGATTAACCGGCCTTCTGAGCAAGAACAGGTGGACATAATTATAAAGAACCTGCAGCCTGTCTACCAACAATAACTACAAACCCAGTACCTACCAATTTTTTAGTCGCTCATTGCCACTGCTACGAAGGTAGAAGATCTGATTCAAATGGGGCAACTGAAAGATGACTCGGGAATCTCAAAATACAAGAAACCTAGCCAAGCTAGCAAAGTCCACGAAGTGGCAAGCATCACCCCCACGAACCCTTTACGTGTGGGGAATATGAGAAATGTCAATCAGTCAAAAAGAACATATACTAATCTCGGGATGCCAATCCTTTTGGTATTCTGAGAGGCTGTCAAGGCAAATTACATTAAGCCTTTGGAAGCCAGGCCACCACCCAACCCATTGCCAAGGAACTACATAACCGACGAATACTGTGAGTACCATCAGGGTAGTGGGCACAAGACTGAAGCGTGCTGGACGCTTAAGAACCGCATCGAAGACCTGGTGGACAACGGTTCAATCATTCCAAGGAGTAAGCCAAACATTAGCACTAATCCCTTACCAAATCACGGGGTAAATGCTATTGTTTCTGACCAAGAATTGATCGATCCTTTTGAGCTATTCCTAGAAATGAATGAAATCTGTGTCCTGGATTTGAATGACCTCACTAAAGAGGTCGATGCTATAACCAGGAGCGGAAGACAGTATGAACCATTAGTCCTGGACAAAGTCCAAAATAACCCTTACTAGAGGACAGATGAGCCAAAGGAAGACCCGGTACTCTCACAGTTGAAGATGACCCAGTCTAAAGTGTCAATCTGGGAACTTCTGGCATCATCCTTTCCTCATCGCCAAGCTCTTTTCAAGGCTTTGAGTCAACTGCAAACATCGGTGGAGGTTAGCCCCGAAGTGCTGGTATCCACCCTCACCCAATCATCAAAGATGCAAAGCATCAGGTTCTCTGATGATGACTTACCCAAGGAGGGAGGCAATCACAACAATGCCCTTTATGTCACTGTCCAGACCAGAGATAAAACTGTGCCCATGGTTCTCATTGATAATGGGTCAGCACTGAACATCTGCCCACTAAGGTTAGCCAGCTGTCTAGGGTTGAAAGAAACAGATTTCATTCCATTGGGCCAGATAGTGAAAGCATATGACAGCACTCGGAGGGAAGTATTGGGGGTTGCTACACTAAAATTGGCAATTGGGCCAGCCACAATGGAAGTACCGTTTCAGGTAATTGATGTGCCTACCAGTTTCAACCTACTTCTGGGTCGACCATGGATACACCATGCTAAGGCAGTACCCTCTTCCCTGCACCAAAAGGTCAAGTTTCCTTATGAGGACAAGGTTATCACTATCTAGGGGGATGACTACAGCCAGCTCAAGAAGCCAAAGGGCCAGCCTCTCTTTGAGGTCAACCCTGAAACTGCCAATTTGCCCCTCTCGGGATTTCAATATGACACTGTGGAATTCATAGAAGGAAAGACTGCAAACTCTCGAATTCTCTTTGATTTCGGGATGGTGCAAATAAACTGCATAGTGCCTTTGATGCTGAAGATGTCCTATCTGTCGGGAATGATTATGGCAAGGTCCGGAAAGACATACCCCACACTGCAGGCAGGAGGGGAAGGAAGGAGAGTATACGGATGCGGCCTTACCTTTTGACTTTGAATGGTCACTTCTGCAAGCCGGGAGAAACGATTCCTTTTCGTGGCTTCCAAGAACCATTTCGTTGCCCGACTGCTAAGAAGATGCTGCCTGGGTTAGAAATATTTTCTGATGTCTGGGGCAACAAGCCCGAAACAAGAGCTGAACTAGAAGTGGAAGACTTCATGCAGCCCAGTCTCTTTGACGAGGTTGCAGTCATTACAGGAAGTGATGGGAATTAAGACCTGCTGAGCCTGATCAAGTCGTACGAAGGGCCTCTCACCAATTGGTACGCCGAGGAGGACCGCGCTGCTGATAAACCCCCTCCCGAGTCAAACCTAGAGTCTGTAATCAAGTCCTGTACTGAGTCTGAGTCTGACCCCGAGTCTGAAATTGAGTCAGAGTCCAGTTCCAGTTCTGAGTCGTCTGTGTCGGATTTAGAAAATCTAGATTTCAAATTTGATGTAATTTTTGAGGACGATTCTGTCATAATCAATAAAGGCTTGCAAATTATTGACTACCCCGCGTGTCTATCTTTCCAAGCATTTCCAAGCAAAAATAATAAAAAAGAAGTAAACGAAATAAAAAACGAAAAAGAAAAAATAATGATTGGCAAAGAAGAAAATGAACATACGTACATTGCATCTGACTGTGTGAACAGGGAACAGGTCATTGAATGCTTGAAGAAGTTTGCCGATTGCTTCATGTGGAAGGCAAGTGACATCACGGGAATTGACCCGGCAATAGCAGTGCATAAGATTCCTATATACCCTGAGGCTAAGCCGGTAAAACAGAAGCTAAGAAGGCTGAAAACGGAATGGTCCTTGAAAATCAAGGAGGAAGTAGCCAAGCAATTGGAGAATAAGTTCATAGAACCCATTGCCTACCCGACGTGGTTAGCAAACATAGTGCCGGTGCCAAAAAAAGATGGCAAGGTCAGAATGTGTGTGGATTACCGGGATTTGAATAAAGCATGTCCGAAGGACGACTTCCACCAAGGCTAGGAAAGCCTTTGCTATTGTACCTATCAGTGACAGAAGAAGCGATGGGTGCAATGCTAGCTCAACAAGCAGAAGATACAAGGGTAGAAAATGCCATGTATTACCTTAGCAAAAGGATGCTAGACTACGAGCTAAAATACAATAAGATAGAGAAGTTGTGTCTGGCTCTAGTTTGGGCTTGTACAAAGTTGCAGCACTACCTCTCATCCTACACCACATATGTTATTTCTGAATCGAACCCCTTGAAATTCCTTATGGAGAGGCGGTTCTTGACAGTAAGATGGCTAAGTGGGTGTCGGTGCTCGCAGCCTATGACTTAAAATTTGTACAACGGAAGGCAGTGAAGGGCGGAGCCTTGGCTGATCAATTAGCAGAATTACCGGTCGAAGACCAAATGCCGGAGGTAGAATTTCCTGATGAAGACTTGTTGAGCTTGGAAAGTGAAGTCTGGGAAATGTACTTCGATGGAGCTTCAAACTACCATGGAAATGGGGTTGGAGTCGTATTCAAAACTCCTTGTGGAGAATACGTCCCAATCGCAGTCAAATTAGATTTCGACTGCACCAACAATGAAGCCGAGTATGAAGCTTGCATAAAGGGGTTAGAAGCAGCCCTGGAAAAGGAAATAAAGGTCCTCAAGGTTTTCGGGGATTCTAATTTAATAGTCTCCCAAGCTTTGAGAAAATGGAAAATTAAGGAAGAGCGTTTGGTTCCTTACCTACAACGCTTGGACGAATTGGCTCAGCAATTTGAGGATTTATCCTTCCACTACTTGCCGCGAGCCAAAAATCAGTTTGCTGATGCTCTGGCTACTTTGGCCTCCATGGTTACTGTAGGGGGAGACCAAGTCATTTGACCTCTAACAGTTCGGCTACAGAAATAGCCAGCACACATCATGAATTTGGTGGATGACAAGCCTTGGTATTGGGATATACAGAATTATCTTCAGAATGAAGCCTACCCGGAGGGATCCACTAAGACTGATCAACGGACATTGAGACAATTAGCATCCGGATATTTCCTTACTGGGGGAGTTTTGTATAAAAGAAGTTGGAATGGCATGCACCTAAGGTGCGTTGATGAGGGAGAAGCTCAAACCATCATGGATTCCTTACATAATGGGGAGTCTGGTCCACACATGCACGGGATAGCCTTGGCTCGGAAAATCGTGAACCTAGGTTATTACTGGTCAACCATGAATGCAGATTGCGTGAGGCACGCGCAGAACTGCCATGAGTGTCAAATTTTTGCTAAGCTGCAAAGACAGCCTCCGGCCAATTTGAATCCTATTACTTCACCATGGCCTTTCGCAACTTGGGGCATAGACGTGATCGGAAAAATCCACCCAAAGGCTTCCAATGGTCACCAATTCATCCTGGTTGCTGTTGATTATTTCACTAAGTGGATTGAGGCAGTCTCCTATTCGGTCTTGAATGCCAAAAAGGCAGCACAGTTCGTTCGTACTAACATCCTTTGTCGGTACAGAACGCCATACGAGATTATTACCGATAACGGGTCCCACTTTCAAAGTGAATTTTCTGACCTGCTGAAGCTAAAGAAGATTCACCCTATTGGCCACAAACAAATGGGGCTGTAGAGGCTGCAAATAAGGCTATAAAAGTCATTTTACAAAAGACAGTTCAAAAGCATAAAGCTTGGCACGAACAATTACCAAATGCCTTATGGGGATATAGGACTTCAATCAGAACGTGCACCGGACCAACTCCGTATTCCTTAGCGTATGGTATGGAAGCAGTGTTGCCTATTGAGCTGGAAGTTCAGTCTGCGAGGATTATCCGGGAAAGCCAGATCAGCGATGTAGATTGGGCTAAGAATTATCATTTGCAACTCTTGGGTATGGATGAAAAACGATTGCAAGCGACCCATCGAATTCAGGTTTACCAAAGGAGAATGGCTAGGCATTTTAATAAGAAGGTCAAAGATCGAAAATTGGAAGAAGGTTGTTTGGTCTTGAAGGAAATTAGACAACCAGTCATAGACCCACGTGGGAAGTTCCGTCCTTATTGGGCTGGGCCCTATATTCTAAAGAGGATACTGTCCGGCGGAGCCGTCATTTTGACTGATTTGGATGGTTTGGAATTCACGAATCCATGTAATTTAGATCAGTTAAAAAGATATTTTGTATAATAAGCATTGCATAATGTAAAAAGAGCTACATTAGACCTGATTCTCCTCGAAAAAAAGAAATTATGTATCGGAGATATGTAGGCAGCCCTCTTTGGGCGCGGTCTAAGCATTAATAAAAAAAATCATTTCATATTTCATTCTTCTTTGCCAAAAAAAAAAAGAGAAAAAGAGGAAAGAAAAAAAAGAGGAAAGAAAAAAAAGTGAAAAAAAAAGAAAAACCCGCTAAGTCGAAAACCCGAAAGGGCGGCTTAGGCAAAAATTAGAGCTTGAATAAATAAAGTTGGAAAATGCTTGGAAAGCTTAAATGACATTCCCAATTAAAGACATAAAGTCAAACAGTTCGAAGTCAAGCAGAAAGCAAAAGAGTCTAAGAAAAATAAATAAATAATAAAGTCTAAGTCCAAGTCTAAATCCAAAAAAAAAAAAACATATATCCAAAATCCAAAGTCAAAGTCCCAAACAAAAAGTCAAAATAAGGGAAAAACAACAGAAGTCCAAAAGCCTATAAGAGTCTAGGTGTCCCGTCGCCTCCGTGGGGCAACATCCTCCGAGTCATCCCTAGCCGCTGAACTCTCTCCAACCTCGCTTGTCCGAGGAGCCAACACAATCTCCTCTTCAGTCCTAATCTCATTATCAGCGTCAACCTGAACCCAACCCTCAAGTGCACTCAGCAGTGCGGTCCTCCTTGGCCTCTCAATCGGCCAAACAACGGCAATGAACCAGGTCCGATACTCAGAAGAAGTCTGAACACTGGCAGGATTAGGTAAAGGCCTAACCATTGATGGTCTCTAACCCAAGCCCTAAGGACAGCTCGAGTAACACCCGGAGTGATGGCTGAATCAGCTGAAATGTCATCCATGATTGGAACAGTCTGGTCTATCCCCATCTGCCTCAACACACGCGAAGCACAGTACCAAGTACAGTGTGTAAGGCCTAAAAGGTAAACCCGAGTATGGCGGAAGCTAACCTGGATAAAGCGGGTGATGCATACCACGAAATGTACCACAATACCTCATTTGGACCCAACTCAATTAGCCATGAGGTCCATGCATCAGTAGACGGGTGAGTGATCAGGATCCTTCGCATACGATACTGAGAGGGGTTGTAAGGCAAGAGAGTAGGAGCAGCAACCACTTGGAGGTGGTCCTTTAACCAAACCTGAGTAATGGATCCTTTCTATTACAAAGGAATGAACCAAAAGAAAGAAGGAAAAAAATAAGAAAAAGGAAAAGGGGAAATACCTGGAGAATAATCGGAGAGACCGTCCAGTCATCGAAGCCTAAAGCAGCTCTATCAAGGCTCCTGATAGTCTCTGCCAACACAATGCCGCCAATGCAACCCATATCCTCCATCTGTCAAATCATGGGGTAGAGTCGCAAATCCCCAAAGCCTGGGTCCTTGTTGAACAAGAAACCAGCTAATAAGCAGAAAACCAAGGCCCGCATTCTCAGCCTCACACGGTCTGGGTCGTCTGATTGAACCTCTGAAAATTCGTCAATCAGGGGCAGCAGAATTGCTTTCTGGTCACCAACAATCATGGCCCTAGCTTGTGGCCGACTGAACTGAAACAGGCTTTCAAACGACCGAACATACCCAATTTTGACCTTATGCTTGACTAAAGAGGCATTGGGATCGCACCCTATAACAGCGCAGAATTCCTCAAAAAGAGGGCACATCTCCTCCATCATGGCCCCGAACCGAAAACGCGGGCCTCTAGGTACCAAAGTCTGGTGCAGACCCGTAAAAAATTTTAGTCTATAACTACTCCCCTAAGGGTAGCAATAGGAAATAGACCTTACCTCCCCAAATTGATCTTTTCTTACCTTGGAGAGACTCTTAGTCTAATTGTGCATGCATGCTAATAAAACAGTAAGTGCAGGAAAAAATTCACATTTGGCCCCAAAGGCCCAAAAATTCCCAATTTGGCCATTAAGGCCCAAAAATTCACATTTTGGCCCCTAAGGCCTAAAGTTCACATTTTGGCCCCAAAGGCCCAAAAATACCCATTTTGGCCCCTAAGGCCCAAAAAATTCTCAATTTAGCCCTAAAGGTCCATGGTTGCCGGTGGGGGGCAACTGTGAATACTCAAATTTTGAGGCTGAAAAAGCCTATTTTTCCGGACTGCAAACAGTCCGACCGGACCGGAGGCCATTTTGAAAGTTCACCGAAAGTATGCCAATATGGTACTTAAAACGTTCGGAAAATTACGAGGATCACAGAACTGGTCCCGGAATATTTTTTGGACGTCCGGAACTCTCGAAAAAGCCTCCGGAACGAAAGACTAGCAAGACAGTCGGCCGTAGCGTCGACTGCCGCCGGAAACGGCGGCGCCGGCTGCCGTCCACGGCTGCTGCCGCCGGTCACGACAGCGTCGGCCGCCGGACCCGGCAGCGACTGCCCTCCAGTCCGATTTTTGCCTATAAATACAGCCCCGGCACTCTGTTTTTACTCACTCAGTCTGTGTTGACGGACGCTCCTTCTCCCTTACGCTCCTTGCTATTCTTTTACTGCTTTTTTGCATTTTAGTATAGGCTTTTTATTGCTTTACTGTTGTGATATTTGGCCACTTAAATTAAATTAATATTCCCCAAACGAGAAGCTTAATCCGGAGTTTTTCAAGCTGAAGCTAAGAAGCGGTCGCCGATTAACTCAGGTAAATAAACGAAACTCTGCTTATTTAATTTTAGCACTTCATGCATGTTTCTCTTCTACTCCTAATTCAACAACTTTATAAATGCATTCACGTCATCATTAGGCAAGTAAACTGCCTCAATTAAATAAGATTAAGCTTAAATACCCGGTTAATTAATAATCGTGGTATTAAAGCCTAAATCCGACAATATTGGCTTAAAGTACCTAGCTAATTAATAGCTATGGTATAATCGCCTTTATTTCGAACAGCCCGGCTTAAGTCCAATTAATCAATGATTGTGGCTAAATAGCCTTAATTAAACACGTTTTTCTTGGCAATAAATTGCCTACATTGCAATTCAATTGATCTCTTTTGGCAAACAAATTGCCTATAAGTAGATTAACCATTTTTAGCGACAAATCGCTTAAATCGAAATTTTGGCTAAAAGCCTTCAAATAATCACTTTTGGCAAATAAATTGCCTTAAATCAATCAATTTTGGCGACAATCGCCCAATCAACACCTTTTAGCAAACAAATTGCCTAAGTCAACTCATTTTGGCTAAAAGCTTTCAAATAATCAATTTTGGCGACAATCGCCTAAATCACATCAATTTTTGGCAACCATTGCCTAAATCAATCTTTTTGGCTAAAAGCCTTAAGTAAACATTTTTTGGCAACAAACGCCTAATCAAATCAATCAATTCTTTGGCAAAATGCCTAAACAAAAATGCACAAAGCATACATACACTCGTGCATAAAGCATACCCATTCAAAGCCCTTTTAAAAAGGCCTATCGAACTACGTTGACTTTGATCTTCCATTCAAACGGAAGTACGTAGGCACGTTTGGGATTTAATCCCGAGCGGCAAGTCGAAATCACATAAAACATTCTCATTGGTCCAATTACATCATTTACTCTACAAAGCATTCATTCATCGGTTAGTTCATCAACATGACATGGTCTCGGGATCCACCTCGGGTTCGCAAACCATGCCTTAAACATTGAGTTATTTAATCTAGTAATTAGGTTAATTAAAATTGGCGTCAACTTAGGGTTTTTCCTAGTTTACCCTAAAATAATTAAACAAGGTGGTGACTCATACATTCACGTGCATTACTGCCCTTTGGTCATATGCATTATCTGCCTATGATTTTGGGGGAGGGGTTCACAAAAAGGTGTTGGGATTTGGCTTTAATGAGCAATGAATATTTCTGATATTTTAAGATGAAGAGTCAATGCATAGGTAACTTTTACGAAAACTCATTTAATAGTTATCAGAAATATTTTTTCCAAAATCTTTGCAATTTAGGTAAATGTAGAAGAAAATGATTTGAGCTTTTCTTTTTAAGGCATTTATTGGGAATATCTCAAAAATGATTTTACAAGAGATAGAAGATATTTGTGCTTATAATGAAATTTTCTCTCTATCCTATAATATTTCCTAAGACTTAATAAAGAACTAACCACTAAAAGATCTTCAATAAAAAATCTTGGATTGTAGGAGCTTGATTTCTTCAATAATTTCAACATTAAAATTCTGAATCAAATAACTTTAGCAAATACAAAAATATTAAATTTATTTGGTTTGTATAATCATCAAAATCTTAGGATAAAATTGACCTTGAGCCAACAATCTCTCCCTTTTTGATAATGACAAAACCAATAAATTTATTAAGCATAAGAACATGTGCTCCCCCTAAGTTTACGCATTTCAACAAGATTCAAGTTCTAAATATAATAGATTTATCATGAAGGAAGATTAGAACTCATATAAGCTCCCCCTGAATAACTACAATTTAAGCCTAAGGGATTTAGAATAGAATACAAATTTAGAAACTGACTTTACAATTAGAACTAAGTTCTGAGTTCTAAAGTCTAACAATTAGAGTCATTTCATAATACAAGCATATTATGTTCACAGAGAAACAAAACATTAGAACAAGAACATCACAGATTAGAATATGGAAAGTAAAGAGAGATTAAGTACTTAAACAAATATAATGTATTCTCCTTCAAGTACTCAAGCATAAAAAATGTACGGTGTTCTCCCCCTTTTGTCATCATAAAAGAGGGTAAACAGAATCATCACAAACAATCAGAAGATAACTAAGTTATAGAAAGAAAAGAAATAAACAATGCAGGAAAAACAGGAAAATTATAAACAGAATGCAATATAAATAGACTTAAAACAGAATTAAACAAAATAAGAAAAATAAACAAGTGTACATAAGACACTAAAAACTCACACCAGGTTATTATAAGTCCCAAAAAGATTTGATCAGATATGATTAGGACAAGAATCACTAGTTTCCTGGTTCAGTTCTAGGTCTTTTGGAGCTCCTAAGGTTTAAAGCAAGTGAGGGTTCAGATGGATTCTCAGAATGTTTGGAAGAAGGATGTAGAGGAGGTTTTCCTCTCCAATCAAGCGACCTCCCAACAGTGCGCTTAAATCTTTTTAGCTTTTCAAAAGATGGAGGGTAGGGCATATCTTTGACCTTGAAAGTAGTAAGCCTTCTCTCATTGATGTCTTCACTTTTTCCATAGACTCAATAGGGGACTGAGTGTGTTCCACTACAGCCTTGCCATGCTTAATGGCCTCATCAAGTTCTTTGTTATGCTCTTCAATGAGTTCTTTCTCTATTTGGATCAATATGGCCTCTCTACTTTTCTATGCTGAGATCTGTTCTGGAATCCTTTTAACTTTAATTGCAGGCTCCATTTCTTCTTCATCACTTATGTCTAATTTTTTAGTTTCAGCATCACTAGCCTCTTTAACTATCACCTCTATCTCATCCTTTCTTGTCATCTTAGGTTTATTGCCTTGAAGATCCATAAAATCCTTTTTATCTTGAGGAGCTTCTTTTTGAGTTTCTGCTTCCTTTCTTTCTTCTTGCCCTGATCTTCTTCTTTTTCTTCTTGTTTTTCTTCAGTTTCTTTCCCTTTTCCTTTTTCAGACTCTTCTAACTTCTCTTTTCCTTTTTCTAATCTTCCCTTTTTCTTTTCAACTTCGATTTGATCCTTTTCTAGACTTAACTTCTCCTTTTCTAAACTGACTTTCTTCTTTTCTATTCTTACTTTCTCAACTTTTTCTTTTTCTAAGACCTCTTTCTCTTCTTTTTCTTTTGCTTCCTCATCTTCTTCATCTTTTAACTTTAAAGAATTGCTATCCAATTTTGACACACTATAGCACCTCTTCTTTTCCAAATTTAATCCTAAAACTCAAAGATAGGAGTTAACACCATACTATAGGGCAACTTCATGGTATTGCTCTGCATCTTATCACAAATAGCATAACACAAATTAATGGGCTTCTTCTCCACTATATGCCACATTATACACAACTCAAACTGGTTAATATAGGTGAGAGAGCCACTTTTAGGATAAATATAGTGCACAACTAGTTTGTATAACCACTTTGTATTCTCATAAAGGTCAGAGTAGTCAATCACACATTGTTTTTCTGCAGAACCCTTTTTGGTGATTTTTCTTATAAACTCATCTTTATTATACTCATCAAGTCTAATGGTGGTTACCCTAGACCCACTGTTAGGAATTTTATAAATGCTGCTTAGGTCAGTAAAAGACAACACTCTAATTTCTTCGTCTACTCTCACAAAAAACACTTCTAGACTAGTTACTCTAAGAGACCCATAAAATTCCCTAACAACATTCTTATAGCAAGGTTTGTTCATAGATAAAAAATCTATCCACCCTTGAAACTCAAAAGACTCTGTAAACTTAAATTCTAATTTCCCAAAGAATTTTCAATCAACCACATCAGAGCGCATTAGAGAGTTTGGGAACAAAACAAATTTACCTTTGCCACAAGAAATAGAGTCCTTTCTCTTGCTTTCCCTTTTCCTTTAATTTTCTCTAGATTGCTCTTTGATTTTTCTTTTACTGAACTTGACTCCATTACAGATTTCTTAAGTTCCAGCTCAAGCTTCTTGAACTTCTTGGTTAACTTAATGAGTTTTAATTCCTCACTAGACATATAATTAAAGGAGGAGGAGGAACCGGATCTGGTCATGGTTAAGATTTTGGAGCAGAAAAGGATTAGGGTTTTGTTGAGTGAGAAGAGGAAGAAGATGCTTGTGTGTGTGTGTGTGTGTGTGTGAGAGAGAGAGAGAGAGAGAGAGAGAGAGAGACAAGAACGAATGGTGTTTGGTAGAAGAAAGAGAAAATAGTTAAGAGAAGTTATGGTCTTAGGAGAGAGAAAAATAACTTAGAAGAGAAGTTTTGATTAAGAGATAGGTCGTGTCAGAAACATGGGAAAGAGAAACAAGAAGTTTAAATATGACAGTTTTGAAAGTTGAAAAAGCTATTTTTGGGGAAGGAAAAATAACTGAATTAACTTTTGATAACCCTAACAAATAAATTCAAGCAAGTAGACACATTCAATTAAAGACTTATTGCCACCTTTTTATAAAAAAAAAAGAAATAAAAAAAACACAAAATAATAGAAATAAAAAAAATGACTGATTTGACTTGTATAATAAAATTAGAATCTGATGTAGATGACAACATTAGAATTCTACTACCTTTTAAGCTTTTTAAACACAAAAACATTTCAAAACAAAATTCACATAGAATTAAACTTTGCAAAAACACATAACATAGAATAAGTCTTTCATTCTCAAACATAGAAAACATTTAGAACATAACAATCAGAGTTCTAAAGTTAAGAGTTTAGAACTAACATACACAGTTCTCTTCTAATTAAGCAGAATTGACTTTCATTTAAGGTTTAGTGAAAATATCTGCCAATTGCTTTTCACTAGGGATGAACTCAACCACCATGTCACCTTTTTTAATATGTCCCATATGAAATGATGTCTGAGTTCTATATGCTTGGTTTTAGAGTGCTGGACTGGATTTTTAGACAAGTTGATAGTGCTTGTGTTGTCACATCTTATTGGAATTATTTCTAATTTTAGACCATAGTCGGCCAATTGTTGCTTGATCCACAGAACTTGTGCAACACAGCTTTCTGCAGTAATGTATTATGCCTCTGCAGTAGAGAGAGCAAAAAAAGTCTGCTTCTTGCTAAACCATGATATAAGGCGCTATCCAAAAACTGGCAAGTTCCAAACATGCTCTTTTTATCTATTCTACTTCCTGCAAAATCAGAATCACTAGACCCAATAAGATCAAATATATCATCTTTAGAATACCACAAACCCAGATTAGAAGTTCCACAAAGATATCTCAGAATTCTTTTTACAATAATTAAATGGGATTCTCTAGGAGATGATTGAAATCTAGAACATAAATAAACACTAAAGTGAATGTCAGGTCTGCTTGCACTTAGATATAGTAAAGAACCAATCATACTTCTAAATAACTTAATATTCACATCCTTTCCATTTTAATTTTTTCCTAATTTTGAGGATGGGCTCATTGGTGTGCTACATACCTTGGCATTCTCCATTTTGAGCCTTTTCAATAGTTCACGGGTGTACTTGCTTGATTTATGAAGATTCCATTATCACATTGTGTGATTTGAAGTCCAAGGAAGAGGGTTAATTCTCCCATCATACTGATTTCAAACTCACCCTGCATAATCTTAGAGAATTCCTTACAAAGAAAGTCATTAGTAGAACCAAAGATTATATCATCGACATAGATTTGCACAACTAGAATATCAGAGGCTTTCTTTCTAATAAATAGTGTAGTATCCACCTTTTCTCTAGAAAAACCATTTTCTAATAGAAACTTACTTAATCTTTCATACCAAGCTCTAGGAGCTTGTTTTAAACCCTAAAGTGCTTTAGTAAGTTTATAAACATGGTTTAGTTTTTCATAAACTTCAAAACCGGGTGGTTATAATGCATACACTTCTTCATTTAGAAAACTATTTAGAAAGGCACTTTTTACATCCATTTGATACAACATGAAGTTTTTAAAGCATGCAAATGCACAAAGCATTCTAATGGCCTCAAGTCTAGCAACCGGAGCAAAGGTTTCATCAAAATCGATGCCTTCTTCTTAGTTGTAACCTTAAGCCACTAAACTTGCTTTATTTCTCACAACATTACCATGTTCATCAAGCTTATTTCTAAACACCCATTTTGTTTCAATAACAGAATGGTTTTTATGTCTAGAAACAAGTTTCCAAACTTGGTTTATCTCAAACTGATTCAGTTCTTCTTGCATAGCAAGAATCCAACTTTCATCATTTTGAGTATCTTCTAAATTTTTAGGTTGTATGTGAAAAACGAAAGCAACATTACTAGAATATCTTTTAAGTTGAGCTCTAGTCATCATCCTTTCTAAGGAGTTATCAATAATGTCCTCTTGAGGATGATACTTATGGAATCGGCACTCTTTTGGTAGGTTAGAATTCTCACTTTCTAGTTTTGGCATTTGACTTTTACTTATGTTTTGATCTTCATGTCCATCTTCTGGTTCAACTTGATTATCAACATTTTGATCATTTTTGGGCTTTTCTAGTTGTTCTAACTATTCATTCTGCTTTTCTTAATCAAAATCTACAACATCATCATTTTCTAAAATTTTAGAAGTAGAATCAAATTCATCAAAAACAACATGGTTAGATTCTTCTACAACTAGAGTTTTCTTATTAAACACCCTTTATGCTTTACTATTACTAGAATATCCTAGAAAAATTCCTTCATAAGATTTTGCATCAAATTTGGCAAGTTGATTTTTCTTATTATCTAGAATAAAACATTTACATCCAAAAATGTGAAAATATCCAATATTTAGCTTTATACCTTTGCAAAGCTCATATGGAGTCTTTTTAAGTTTAGATATGATCAAAGCTCAATTTAGAATATAACAGGCAGTGTTAACAGCTTTTGCCCAAAAGTATTTTGGTAACTTAGAATTACTGAGCATGGTTTTGGCCATTTCCTAAAGTGTTCTATTCTTACGTTCCACTACACCATTTTGTTGGGGTACTATAGGTGCTGAGAAGTCATGGAAGATTCCTGATTCAATGCAAAAAGCATTGAATTTCTGATTTTCAAATTCTATTCCATGGTCACTTCTAATCGCAGTGATGTTGTATCCTTTCTGATTCTGTATTCTTTTGTAAAGATGAACAAACAAGTCATATCACTCATTCTTGTTTCTAAGGAAGAATGTCCAGGTGAATCTAGAATAATCGTCAACAATGACAAATGCATATAATTTACCTCCAAGACTAGAACGAGTGACAGGTCCAAACAAATCAAGGTGCAGCAATTCTAAAGGTCTAGAAGTAGAAACTATGCCCTTAGATTTGAAACATGTTCTAGTTTGTTTGCCAAATTGACAAGCATCACAGATGTGATCTTTTCAAATTTCAACTTTGGCAAACCACGAACTAAATCTTTCTTTAACAGTTTAAAAATAAGGTGCATGCTTGCATGTTCAAGTCTCCTATGCCATAACCAACTAGAATTTTCAACAGAAACTAAGCATATATCGAGGTTATGCATATCATAAAGGTCTACTAGGTAAATGTCTCCAAATCTTTTTTCCACAAATAAAGTTTTATTATTATGCATGTTCTGTACTTCACAATGACAGGGTTCAAAGATCACTCTTCTATTTTTATCACAAATCTGACTTACAATTAACAAGTTATAATGCAATCCTTCCACTAAGCATATATCTTCTATTGAAGGATTAGAACCTACAACACAAATACCAATAATCTTACCTTTGGCTGTGTCACCGAAGCCAGTACCTCCCTTGTTTTCTAATCTGGTTAATTTCTTTCTATCACCAGTTATATGCTTAGAGCAAGCGCTCTCCATGTACAACATTTCTGTTTTCAGCTCACTCCTTAGGTACACAACGCTTTCATCTTATTTTTGGTATGTTGCATTTGCTTTGCTACTTTCAACTTTCTGTGTTGAAGTCAGAGTGCTGATTTCTTTAGAGTTAGAATTGATAATGGCCATCAGACAGATATTTGTAACTTCTTAGAATCGTTTGAGTCACTCAAGCAGCTGCAAATGTCTGCTTCAGCTTTTCTTTCTTTGACTTCTTTTTCAGCATAGGACAGTTAGGCTTCATATGACCGGGTTTGTTGCACTCATAACAAACCACTTCAGAAGGTTCTTTCTTAGGCAAGTTATTATTTTTAAGTGAAAAGTTCTTTTTGATAAACTTTTATGTGGCCTTCCACCTTTCTTATAATATTTTTTGAACTTTCTAGCAACAGGAGCTAGGTCATCGCTATCAAGATCAGAAGAATTTTCTTCACTAGAAACTACTTTCAAAGCCAGTCCTTTCTTTTTCTTATCTTCTATAGTTAAAGAAGATTTGATCTCTTCTGAGAGAAGAATTCCAATCAAATAATCATAGGTTATTAGAGTCTCCTTGTAGTTCATAACAGTTCCTTTAGAATCCCATTTTTTGGTAGAATTCTAAGGATTTTCTTAACAAACTCTTCTTCTGAAATTTCCTTTTCGGGAGTTCTCAAAGGATTAACTATATTTGTGAATCTGAAATTTAGTTCCGCTATAGTCTCTCCTTCTTTCATGCTAAACATTTCATATTCTCTCCAAAGGATATTGATTTTGGATTCCTTAATTCGGTCAGTACCCTCATAAGTAACTCTGAGTTTTCCCAAACTTCCGTTGCAGACTTACATTCATAAACTTTGTTATACTCTACTAGATCTAACGCACAGTGAAGAATATTGATGGCTTTTACGTTTATAGAAATGTCATTCCAATCAGCATCAGTATACTCTTTGTCTGTCTTTCGAACTCTTACATTTTCTACAGTTTTCATAGGAATGTGAGGACTAGTAATGATGTTCCTCCAGTAGTTTCTGTCAATTGATTTTATAAATTTTTCCATTCTTGTTTTCTAGTAAGAGTAATTAGAACCATTGAGCAAAAGTGGTCTAGAAATAGATTGACCTTTTAAAGATGTAAAAGGAAGTGAGGCTACCATGGGATCTTTTCTCTTAAGCTGTGAAGCTTTGGTAAGTCAAGAGATGAGCTCTGATACCAGATTATGGCTCCCGTTTATGTATGGCACAACCCAAGAGAGGGGTGAATTTGGTTTTCTTAAAAAATTGACTTTTAAAACACAAGATCAAAATTCTGTTGCAGCAGAATTAAAAAACATTTGTGAGAGTCAGTTATCAAGTTTAAAACTTTCTCACAAATCTGTTGCAAGATTAGAAAGACTCTGTGAATAACAATTATTACGTTTAGAACTGCTTCACAAAACTTATGCAAAATAAAAAAAACTGATAATAACTCAAATTATGATTTCCACTGAATATAAAAAGGACAAATTAGAACTTGGTAAAATCACAGTATAGAAATCCAGAGTTCTAATGATCCTTAAAGATAAAGCTCATACATGTTTAGAAATAGAAACTCATTAACAATCTTGCATTTCTAAAAAAAATTAACAGTTATGTAAATAGAATATAATCAAGCAATACTCCAAAAAATAAAAAAAAAAAAGATAAACATAGAGATTTATAATGGTTCGGACTAACTCGCCTACATCCACTCCCCAAGACTCATCTTGAGATCCTCCACTATGTTATCTCTTTTTAAGGGTAAGAAACAAACCAACTTTGCAAAGAAATAGATCAGCACCAATATCTAACCTTTATCCCACTAGATTTCTAAAGGTTCTAGTCAACCTCTACCCTTTCTGTTTTGCAGAGAACAAAAAACTCAGATCAAGACATTAGAATCTCACACAAGGAAAAGGTCGCTTGATAACCTTTTATACCATAGCTTTTTACCTAAGCTATTATTACAAATATTTTTCATTTAAAAACCTCTAGTCTACACTAGATTATAACAATCTATATAGACAGAGAGAAACGCAATTATAAGCATAGGATTAATAGAAAACAGATTTTGAAAATAGAAAGAAAGTCCAGAACTGTTCTTCAGAAAGAGTTGTTACTATATTTCTTTTCTCTTAAAAAAATATATCTTGAAGAAAATAGATGAAAAGAATTAAAGATGGGTTTAATAGAAAGCTTTGAGAGATCTGAAACTTTGATATTTCTGATATCTAACATTCCTTTCCTTGAATTTATTAGAGATAATATTGAACTTGTTTTACTCACTTGAAGTTAGAAGGACTCTGGCTGTAAAATCAATGCTAACGACTGTGTTATATGGAAACAGAAACATACAAACGCAGAAAGATAGAAATAAACACGGAAAAATGACGTTTTCAAAAATAAAAAATTGAGATTCAAGGAAATTATTTATTTGTTAATTTATTTATTTATATTTAAGTACAAGATTATATATATGAATATAAAAAATAAATCATTATAAATTATCAAATGTATCCAATAAGCAAGTTCAATTATCTTCAAAAGGAAAAAACTACTCATTTACAACTCCTATACCTATAAAAAAATAAACATGTTTTGGATTTGTATTTATTTTAAATAAAAAAATGTATTTCTGAGAGTTTTCAGTTTATAGAAATGTGTTTTTTCTAAAGTGGAAATGTTTTTCCAAATTATCCAATTTACAAAAACAACCTCATAACATTTCTTAGGGAATTTCAAATCTTTTCGTGCAAGAAATATTTTTGAATCACAATGATGATAGCTAAAAAGAGTTTACACAAGGATTGCTTGTGGTTGAAGAATAGTTACCATCAAATACATCTAAAAGATCCAGCCTTCTAAGCTCAATCTCTTCCAAAATATGTTAGAAATTTTTATTTCTCTTATGCTTATAGATTGTATTTTATTTAGTTTATAAAATATTTGGGTTAACTTAATAGTCTAAGAGGTTTAATTTAAAACTCATTATTAAAGAGGGACCATTAAAAGAATTTAAGCGATATTAAATGTGTTTGGTTTAAATGTGCTTAAATCTTAATCTGGGTTAGGATTGTATATCTTTTTAGGATTATAATACGGTTCCAATAGTTTCCTACATATATAGACTATGTCCTTTCTCTCTAATTTGTATCATTAAGATAACAAATTATTCTCCACCAATTTAAGAGTTTGTAGACATAAAGACAATGCACATGTAAGTTATTTTATTTCTAGTGGTTTCAATTTATATATGAGTATCTTGGATAAAAAAGATTCCAACAAAATAAGCTAAATAAGGAAAATCGAATCTTTGAAGCATTTCAAGATGTTATTGTTGTCTATTTCTTGTTGAGTTGAAATCTTGGCATGTGAGATATAATATTATTACCAAAGAGCCAAAGTAATAAGTATAAACTTTCTCCAAAAAAAAAAAAAAGTATAAGCATAAATGTCTTTACATCAAAGTGATAATTGATTGTATATTTCTCTCTGTTCTATTTAGATAAGAAAACTTGAATATGCACAAGGATTAAAGTGATAGTTAAACAGTAATTCTTAGGTATTTCTCAACATAATATTAACTCCTACAATATTTTTATGTAAGGCCACACTTAAATGAAAGACAAAATGGGTGTATTAATTTCAAATTGCATCATTTAATGAGTGATTTTAGCATGTCCAAGAACATTAATTAAAAATGAAAATTTGTCTAACATGATTGAAGTGCACTCTGAAATTGTTAAGGAAGCAGCAACAGCAGTGCAACATCTAATTACAAATTTATTCACAGATTGATGTTATAAGGTAATTTTTCCTATCTAAATAGAATATCTAGAGTTCCTTGAGGTAATTAGCTGAGTTAAGGTTTATGTTTCATAGGCTAAGCCTTGCCTGGAGTAAAGGCTTTCGACAAGTCCTAGTGGAAATGGATTCAAAAAGCTCCTTGGAGTTGATTTCACCTCCCACCTCTACAAATTTAAAGTTTTCACAAAAGTTTTCACAAATTCATGAACTAGTGCATTGTTCATGGACTGTGCATTTCGAGTACTGCTATAGGGAGGCCAACAAGGTTGCACACAGGCTTGCTAATGCTGGTCTTCTTAGTGAAAAGGGCTACCATATCGTGGTTCATCCTCCTCAAATCATTTCTGACTTCTTATCCTGAGATTGCTAACATGTAGCTTGGACTAGACTTCTTAGATGTAGCTAGATTCTTTTTATGTTCTTTTCAGGGGTTTCTTCCCCTCCTATTTATCCAATAAAGAAAATAAAATATCTAAAATGAAATCTTTTCCTATCTAAATAGAATGGAG
The DNA here is from genome assembly GCF_041381405.1 of Jatropha curcas. Lineage (NCBI taxonomy): Eukaryota > Viridiplantae > Streptophyta > Magnoliopsida > Malpighiales > Euphorbiaceae > Jatropha > Jatropha curcas. Next base: position 16,542,072 of record NC_143155.1, read on the forward strand.
GAAGTTATATTTATTTCGTTCTTATTTGTTTAGGATTATTTTTTTTATTAATAAAAAATTGCATAAATATGGAACTGTTATTCAACTATTAGAATATACTTTGAAATTTAGTTTCAAAAATAGTTGAGTTGTATTTTTTAATTAACTATAAGCTGTTGGATCATATGGAAGACTGAGGGTTTGATGATTTTATTTTGAGTGCATTAGATAAGAATCAATTTTTAAAAATGAAATTGAAAATCTTCTTTTATATTTTAAAAAAGACAAAATACTAGAATGGTAATTTGGAAAGTTCAAAGAGAATATAATGAACGTTATTTTGGTATTCTCCATAGGCACTTAGAGAGGAAAAAATATAATTTTTTATCAAATGACAATTTTGTTAAATGGTTGCAAATGAAAGTTCTTAGTAACATATTTTTTTAAAGACAACGAATAAGTTATTTTTTTTATACATATGAGGCCCAATAAATTGGAAGACATTATGGGCTATACAGTAGGATAGCCCTCTTCTTTGAATAATATTTACCAAATTAAATTGGTGATAACTTTTGTGGGTGGGAAGGACTTGAACTCGATAGCTTTTACGAGAGATAAGAAGACTAATCAGATTACACATGATTGACTCAAAGAATAAGTTATTTATTTCACTAAAAAATAGTAATTTTACCCAAACTAACAACAAAGAGAATTTGTTGGTGTTAAATAATGATAATAAACCGATGAGACTATTTTTTTAAGGAAAAAATAATTTCTGATATTTTTAATTAATAAAAATTATTTAAAAGGTTTAAACTTAGAAAAGAAAAATATTTAAAACAACACAATAATTATAAAAAAAATAACAGTATAATTAAACAAAATATTTCATTAAAAAATTATAAGATCATAAAAATATTTAATTGTATTGAATATTTAGTTTAAAATATTTATTACTTCTCAATTATATTAATTTGATTTAAATAAAAATTTCATTATTTACAATTTTATTTTATTTAAAATAATTTTTTATGTTGGTAAAAAATGATTTTTTTAAAAAAAAGAGCTTTTGATTCCTTTGGTAGAAGTTCAAGAAGGTAAATCATACAATAAAAATTGATTTTTGATCAAATTTTATATTACTTATTAGTTTAAAGGATAAATTTAACCTTTTTTTTTTTAGAAAGGGATAAATTTAACCTTATTTCATAAATTTATCTTAAACCTAAACTCTAAATTTTAGACCCTAAAATCTTAAAACTCAAAACATATGTTCTTATGAAACTCTAAAATCCTAAATTCCCAAAAACTTAAACTCTAAACCTAAAACCCTAAAATATAAACCCGTCAATCCTAAAATCCTAAATTCTAAAATCTAATTTTAATATTATTCAGTTTAGATTTTTTTTCCTAGTGTATAATAGTTTTTTAAAAAATGATGACGATTTTAATAAAATAATAGATAAATGAGAAGATGTTTGGGCTAGTTGAAATGGGCTCAATAAGAAAGATAATTTAGAAAATAATAATAAATGAGTTGATTTCGGCCACAAGAAAGATAATTCGGTGAGCTTGGCCACAAGATCACCGAATTAGGATGTTTATTGGGCAAAAATAAGAGGATATGCCACAAGGAAGTGGCGCACGCCACTACTGTTGGCCTCGCGCCACATAGGTGCAAAAGTCTTGTTTGGTTGATTCTAGGTTCCCCTCACAAAAAGATCCAGTTAATAGTGTTTTAAACGCCAAAAAAGCAAAGAAAAAGATGAAAAAAGCGTTTAAAGGTTCTCAGAAACTGCCTTTTGTGATTTCTCTGATGATTTGCTCAAAAAAGGATGAAAGGAAACCTAACACTCGGTCCTTGATCCAAAAATCCAAGATTCGGGATTAGAGTTTGTGTTTTTAAAATTCTAGATTGTCTATAGGGGGTTTCTGATTGATTAGCAACAAGTTCTCAACCAAAGTCCAAGGTTTAACACAAGTTGCCTTGAGATTTCTTTGTTTGAGTTTTTAAAATGCAAGAATTTCCGTTGTTTCTAAAAGAATCCCCTTTTAACACACCTCCAATGCCTATTTATAGGCAAATGAGGCCAGGTTAGCCCTATTTTTGGGCCGACGTGGCAAAAATAACACTGTCAAGCCTTGCAATAAGACCGGGTCCACTTTTACAAAATCAGACTATTTAGCACGCAAAACAAAGCGGTGCACAAAGAAGTGTGCTCGACAGGCCTAATGTGTTTCTCGGGCTTGATTTCATCATGAAACGCCCGGTAACCTTAAAAAGTAAAAATGGTTAAACACATTGGTAATCTCAGCCACGGACCATCGGTCCAAAACTAGGGCGATTTGGAACCCCGATCAAATTTTATGAAAAAAAAAACAGTGTATCACCACTGAACCTTTTAGGAGTAAAATTTAAACGTCTACAGTTTGCCCACACTTTGATCATATTTTATTTTCAAAGTAAAATGTCATCAAAGTGTAAAGTGGACGCGTAAGTAAGAAAACACTTACCTAGTTTGTGTGACACACACGACTTTGATGGATGAGATGCGCCAGCTTGGCGGCTTTGGTCTAAGAATCCTCCACTTCTAGAGGTTGTCCATTGGACAGCGAGAGGCCAAATGTGATGCGCCACACAAGCGGGTTCCGAGGTGCACCACTTCAGACAGCTTCAATGAATGAGTGGGTGCGATATTTAGACCGACTCGATTGGTCAAAAGCAAAATTAGATGCGCCACACGAGTGGCTTTCAAGGTGCGCCACTTCGAACGGCTTGAACGGGTGAATGGGTGCGATACTTTGACCGACTGTGTTGTTGAAAAGCGGAATGAGATGTGCCACATGGGTGACTTCCGGGGTGCACCACTTTGGACGGCTTCAACAGATGAATGGGTGTGATACTTTGACCGACCTGATTGGTGAAAAGTGGAATGAGATGTGCCACATGGGACAGCTTCAGGGGTGCTCCACTAGGACGACTTCAATGGATAAATGGGTGCGATACTTCAACCGACCCGATTGGTGAAAAGTGAAATGAGATGCGCCACATAGGACAGCTTTAGGGGTGCGCCACTAGGACGACTTCAATGGATGAATTGGTGCGATACTTCGACCGAACCAGTTGGTGAAAAGTAGAATGAGATGCACCACATGGGTGGCTTTCGAGGTGTGCCACTTCGGATGGTTTTAACAAAAAAATGGGTGTGATACTTTGACCGACCCGGTTGGTGAAAAGCGGAAGGAGATATGCCACACAGGCAACTTTTAGGCTGTGCCACTTCGGACGGCTTCAACAAACAAATGGGTGCGATACTTCGATTGACCCGGTTGGTGAAAAGCGAAATGAGATACGTCATACGGTCGACTTTTGGGGTACGCCACTTTGGACAGCTTCAACGGATGAATGGGTGTGATACTTCGACAGACTCGGTTGGTGAAAAGCAAAATAAGATCGCCACATGGGCGGCTTTCGGGGTGCGCCACTAGGACGGCTTTAATAAATGAATGGGTACGATGGTTCGACCGACTCAGTGCCATTACGGCATTTGACGATGGGCAAATTGCGTCAGGGTGGCTGTTGACAACTTCCACGGCTATCTTGAGCCTGTTGGCAGCTTTAATTGGGTTGTTCCACTTTGAGAGTGGCATCACTTCGAATGGCTTAAACTGGGCTGCTTCACTTTGGGAGGTTCCTGCAAAACACTACTTGCAACATAAGGGAAAAAGAGGCTCTCCGGCCAATTATGGTGAGAAATTCTGTGATTAGGCTCGGAAAAGCGTGCATATGTGGCATGTGATTTTGGCATAAAAATTTGTGAATTCGTGTGAGTTTGCATGTATTAATGCGTGAATTTGTGTAAGTTTATTGAAAATTATGTCGCGGCACACAAAACGAGATAACTTACCTGTGCCCAGCAGTGTGTTGCCCCTGCTTAAGCGGTTAGCCATTGACCGGTTGTTGACTAAGTATGAAAGCTAGATGCAGCAGGTGGGCCTTTGGCTCTAATTGGGCCTGGAGGCTTAGTTGGGCCCATAAGCCTATTATTTCTTGTAAAAGTTGAAAGTGCACTCATTTGTCACTTTCAACCTTACTTTCAAACTTCTTTTCCCTCAAATTCTCTCTTTGCTTCTTCATGCAACCTAAACTCATGACTACTGAGAATTTCACGGACTGGCTACCAGGTGATGCAGTGATCGACCCCATGACTCGTGCCATGAGCAACAATATGAAGCTTTGGGAATTTATTCCAGATGCAGGGACTAGGATCAATCTGTGACATAATTTGTTGTCCCACATCTGTTGGGGCTTAACCCAGGTATTCTTGGACCTTTCTTTTTATTTTTCTTGCATTATTATGACTAGAAACACGTAGATATCATGTTAGGAATCAAAAATCAAGTTAGATTTTACCTTTTTTTTGGCAATTTTAGGGTTTCTTTGTTTGTGGCGCGTGCTGCGACATGCGCCACATCTATACAAACTTGCGTTCTTCTGCTGTTTTATGTCATGCTCCATAGTGCTAGTGGCGCACGCCATTTGAGCAGTGCCTTGCGCTACTACTTAGTGGCTTGCACCACAGTAGCTTGTGGAACACCCTTCTTTGGTATTTTTTGTCACTTTCTTCGGTTTATCTACAAGAAAACATAGAAATATGTGCCTTTGCACTTTATTAACATTCTTATAGTGTTTTATTTTTGTAGAAGAGTGCGAAGCGCGAAAAGTCGAGTGGTAACACGTATGCAGCTGGCAAGTGGTTCAGTCAACTACCTCCTTGAGTTCAGGATCGGGTTCGGGAGGTAGGATTTGGCTGTTTCATCAACATGCTACCTCGGATGTAGGGGTGAACAATCCCTGCTAGCATTATGTTGCTTATGGAGCGATTGATGGATACTACCCACACTTTCCATCTACCCTTAGGCGAGATGACGATCACACTGATGGATTTTGCTGCCATTATTAGATTACCTTTTAGAGGGTGGTTTTTCGTATTTGATGCCAAGTTGAGGACTGTAAATCGATGGGGCTTGCGAGAGAGTCTTCGAGCTGCATTTGGGATGGAGCCTACCATTTTCGACAAGAGGGTACGGTATGAGAGCATCATCTCCCATTATGAGGCCATGCCCCAAGATCTTATGGCTGAGATGGACATGGACGTGGTAGCTCGAGCTTTTCTGTTTTACCTGTTGTCGGCTACCTTATTAACAAATCATGGTAACAATACGGATTACTACCCCCACTACAAGACTTAAATATAATTAGGCAATTTAATTGTGGTGCTGCTGCCTTGTCATACATGTATTGTGGCATCAATTTATGTGTCCGCTGGAGAGCATTTGAAGGTCGGCTATCAGGGAGCCACTGAGGTATTTGTTTTAACTATTCTCTTCAATGCTTTTATTCTTTTCACCTTATTTATTCCTGTCTTATTTGCAGTACAGATCTGGGCTTGTGAGCATTGTGTCCTCCCTATACCAAGGTTACATGGCTTCGAGGCTGACACTAGCATGACATCCTTCCCTCGAGGGGGCATCCAAGTTCAACCGAAAGTATGCGTACACCACATTAGAAATCTCGGTGTTCCAACAGCTCTTAAATGGCCAGACCTGGGACGGGGTAAGTGTGCAACGTCATATTATTTTCGATCTTTTTCTTTTCCTCTCTTTTCTTTTTTTCTCATTTTTCTTTTTCTTTTGTCTTCTTCTTTCTCTTTTTTTTGTTTTTTTTTTTGGTAGATAATGAAGTACCCATGGGGCGATATAGCTGATTACCCCAATTTCATTCAGGCTGCCATCATGTACCAGCAGAGGTGGCTTCTCCTTCCCGGTTTATTCTACAACATGTATTACCTCGGTGAGAGGGTGTATGAATGGGAGCTAGGCCTAGACTGAAGGAGAGTGCCTCACGACATGCCATACTAAGTGCTTTCCACTAGATCTATCGGGCTGGAGCAGGATATTGTGGCTGCTCGGAGGGGGTCGGCTGCCACGGACCACTTAGCTGCTTTTGTACCAGGTGCTTATGTCGTCTTTATATGGACCTGGCTCCTAGTCCATCTCCCTCCTCCTGTTGAGTTTGATCCATTTGCAAAAGCAGAGGAGTTAGATAGGGGACGTGATGATGCCCCAGTACAGGTAAACTTCATCCACTCTTGATATTCTGTCCATGACTTTGTTCCAATATCTATTTTCCATTTATTCATTGGCCGTGTTTTATTCTTGCAGCAGCAGCACAATAAGCGCCCGAGAGGAGGCTTTGACTCTAGGGCTCCAGATACGGCTGTCATAATCAGCAAGCCAAAGCATGGACTGGGTGCATCCTTTTCTTTTATATTAGATCGCACAGGTCAAACTGCTTAGGGCATACTGAGATACATCTGGTTGTGAACCCCTTACCCTGGATACTAGGCATATGATGAATATGACTAAAGGGCAGAAATGCACGTGAGTGTGTGAGTCACCACCTTGTTTAATTATTTTAGGGTAAACTAGGAAAAAACCCTAAGTGACTCCAATTTTAATTAACCTAGTTACTAGATTAATTATCCCAATGTTTAAGGCATAGTCAGCGAACCCGAGGTGGATCTCGAGACCATGTCATGCTGATAAACTAACTGATGAATGAATGATTTGCAAGGTGAATGATGGATTAATGAAATGTTTTGTAACAGACTGATTTTTCTTTTAGTGTCGATAATAGTGATTTACCGGTCTGTGAATAGTACCATCGGTCCGGGACTTGGTATTATTTTAGTCCGGAAAAATTACTATGCATAGTTAATATGTTATTTACTATTTTTGGAGCATGTTTGCATGATTTAGGTGGGTAGAAAATATTTAATGAATATTTTTGGAGAGTTTATGTATTGAATGCATAATATTTCTAGTGTGGTATATTAAGAAATAAATGAGGAATTATTTTAGTGGAGTTAATTTAATTAATTGATGGAGTTAAATAAGAAGTAGAAGAGAAGTATTTAAGGAATATTTAGAGCCATTGGATGAGATTACTTAGGACTTGATCTTAGCCACACATTTTGCATGATTTTAGGAAGTCAAATTTGACTTTGGCACTTAAAGTGACACCACAACATTTGTTTTCTTTCTTCTCTTCTCTTCTCCACGCCATTTCCATCTTCTTCCTTCTTCTTTCATTTTCTTCATTTTCTTTCCTCCAAATTTACCACCAAACTACCTAATTAAACCATAGAATAGGACTTAATGCTTAAGAATTAAGGAGTAGAAGTTGAGATTGGTGATTAAAAGCTAAGAGAAGTGAAGTTACCATTGAAGCAAGTAAGTTGTGATTTTTGAGTTTTGTGAATTGTTAAGTAGAATTCATGGTTTAGACATGTTATTGATGCATTAAATCATGCTCCAACTATTTCTTTTGTTAAGTTTTGCTTTTAATGTTGATTTTCATGCTTTGAAGAGGTTGGAGAACCATCCTCAAAGGGGAAAGAGAAAGCCAAGGAGTAAGGCTTTCCAAGCTTTTTCAAGCTTGTTAATAAGGTTAGTGCAATCATAATTTCACTTGTTTAAGTTGTTTTTACATGGTTAGGGTTTAGCTTTAATAAGTGACATAAGACGGTGCTCCGGCACCGATTGTGGCATCCGCCGTCTGGTTCTCCGGGATTGGCCGGTGGGTGTTACATGTTTAAGTGATTTCGACTTGCCGCCCGGGGTGCAATCCCGAACGTGCCTACGTACTTCCGTTTGAATGGAAGATCAAAGTCAACGTAGTTCGATAGGCCTTTTTTAAAGGGCTTTGAATGGGTATGCTTAATGCATGAGTGTGTGTATGCTTCGTGCATTTTATTTAGGCATTTTGCCAAAGAATTGATTGATTTTCTGTTTTAGGCATTGTTGCCAAAAGGTGTTTGATTGGGCAATTTATTGCCAAAAATTGATGTTTGGGCTTATTATTGCCAAAAGACGTTTTGTTGGACGATTTGTCACCAAAATGATGTTTGGGCTTTTTATTGCCAAAATTGATGTTTAGGCTTATTATTGCCGAAAATTGGTGTTCGGGCTTATTATTGCCGAAAAATTGGTGTTCGGGCTTATTATTGCCCAAAATTGGTGTTCGGGCTTATTATTGCCCAAAATTGATGTGATTGGGCGATTGTCACCAAAATGATTGATTTTAAGGCTTTTAGCCAAAATGTGTTGATTTAGGCAATCTGTTTGCCAAAATGATGTGATTGGGCGATTATCGCCAAAATGATTGATTTTAAGGCTTTTAGCCAAAATGTGTTGATTTAGGCAATCTGTTTGCCAAAATTTGTTGATTTAAGGCTCTTAACCAAAAATGATTGATTTAGGCAATTATTGCCAAAAGTGGATGTGATTTAGGCGATTGTCGCCAAAGTTGGTTATTTGAAGGCTTTTAGCCAAAAAGATTGATTTAGGCAATTTTATTGCCAAAAAAATGTTGATTGGGCGATTGTCGCCAAAATTGATTGATTTTAAGGCTTTTAGCCAAAATGTGTTGATTTAGGCAATTGTTGCCAAAAGTTGATTATCTAGGCGATTGTTGCCAAAATGATTGATTTTAAGGCCTTTAGCCAAAATTGGTCGATTTAGGCAATTAGTTTGCCAAAAATGTTGATTATTTAGGCGATTATCGCCAAAATTATTGATTTAAGGCCTTTGGCCAAAATATTGATTAATTTTTAAGGCATTTTGCCAAAAAGTCCGATTTAAGCTATTTGTCGCTAAAAATGGTTAATCTTACTTATAGGCAATTTATTTGCCAAAAGTTGATTAATTAAATTGTAATGTAGGCAATTTATTGCCAATAAAATGTGTTTGGTTAAGGCTACTTAGCCACAATTATTGACTAATTGGACTTAAGCCGGATTTGTACGAAATAAAGGCGATTAAACCGTAGTTATTATTTAACTAGGTTCTTGTCACGACCCATTTCCATGGACCGGACCGGCACTAGGACCTGGGTGGGCTTAAGGCCCCCAAAGCCCGTAGTAAGCCTATATTATGCAACCCTCATTTCCGCAATCATAACTGTGGATACAGGCCCAATAATTTATTTCAATTATGTATCACTAATACAGTTCATTTACAACCCACTAGAATACAATTGCGGAACTCTACCTGTACATTTATATCATCATTTGTTTTTCGTTTACAGTCTTCTATACTTATGTCTCAACTCCATAGGATTTTTCTTTCTTCTATTACCTGGAAAAAAAAAAGGTAGGCAGGGGTGAGCGCCAAACTCAATGAGTAGGGTTAGATAACCCTCTCACCCCACACAATCATACAGATGCTAAAATATTTTTATTTGTTCATCGATTAAATTTATGATCATGCAGTGTCACACAAATGGCAATACAACAGCAACCACAATTATTATCACATTCATATAATCACATCACGTGGAAATTAGTCAGTGGCACCACCTAAAACCCCAACGAGCCGTCCTCACACATGGCTCGCCCTCTCATACATGTGCACCAGGGAGCCGATCCCCCATACGGCCAACTGGTCTAATCCTCACTGACCAGTCCTCTCATTGCTTTTCCATTCTCTCTTTTCTTTTCCATACCAACAGGAGGCAACCCGGTGGTCTCCATCCAATCTAGATCATCAAGTGCTCACAACAGGAGGCCACCCTGCGGGCTACAATCAAATCTAGATTATCAGGTGCGCAACAACAAGAAGCCATCCTGTGGTTTTCCATACAATCCACATCATCAGGTGCACACGGGGGCGCCGATCTCCCATTTTCCCGGCCGACGGTCAAATATCATATCATATTCAGGATCCATATAACAGACCGTCCTCACAAACCCATGGTGGTCCACTTCATCCCAATTCCACACAAACAAGGCAAAGTATATTCATAGCACAAGTAATCAAACAACTTTCAATATCAACAGATAGTACATCATAATATGGCAATTCAACAAAATAATGCATGCCAACATTTAGCCGTGAATGCATGAATGCAAGCGGATGATACTAGTTATCTAACACTACTCACAGTTCTTTATCGTCCTCTAAGGGGACTGTTTTCTAGCAACATGCTTCCAGCCGTTTTTCCTCGCATTTCGGAATTTTATAGACCTTTAAAATAAACAATAAAATTCTAAATAAGAATTTTAATTCGAAAGATTATATTAAATATTCGTTCATTAGTTTTGGTTATCAGTTCTTTAATTCACTTATTAATTAAATTATACATATATTTATAGATATATATTGGGTTTCCTTATTTATTTATCTATTCTAATGTATCACTTTTAAATAAAACGTTTAGGTATTTGTTAAGTAATATTTTATAATAATACGAATAATATTAATAATAATAATAATACGATTGATAATATAATATTAATAACAATAATCATTTTAATCGTACTTCCAATTGAAAAATTCGACAGCATTTCCTCTATAATCAGTACTACCCAAATTTTATATTTTTCCGCATGTCAACACACAGCCCATCCATCGGGCAATTCACATCAAACAATCCCGTCCACCATAACCATCATTTATTAGTCACCCGTCATACATGCATAGGCACTTGTTAATCCTATCTCTAATTCATTTTAAATTTCCATAATATCATAATTACTTATACCGTAAATTATAATTTTCTTCTAGTTATACTTCTTAAAATTCCGGCAATTAACATATATAATTATTAGTTACAATTCATATATCAATATCAATACTGAATTTCTAATCAAACTCATAGCCCACAATCTAGCAAATTCATTAATAAACAAGGAATTCATTTTAATATACCGTTTCTAATCTCATCATCATTAAACGCATTAAAATGAACAATATGGCTGCTGCCATTACACCAAACTTCAAGTCGACTTCATTAACATCAATCATTACACAATCATATCACCCTACGTATATATAAGAGCACATCATTTAAGTAACTAAACATTATTTGAAATTCTATACTTATAAGGGTAAAGTATATTTGCCGACTAACTAGATGCCTTATTAGATAACCAACAATTTATGTAGTGTTATAACTTTTCTAGATAATGAAATAATTCTGAGATTATACAACACCTTTATAACTTACATTTTTAACTTAGTAACCTATTTATCAAGTCAGCGTCAGTTCACAGCTTTGGTACCAATCGACATCAAATAAAAAAACTAATTATAGACATAAAATCTACACAAAAATAAAACATTCTGTCTTCTAGGAATTTCGGTCACCAGAACCACCACCGGCAAGCAGTACAGCCGCCATCAGCGATGGCCGAAATTGATACCATCCTCTAAACAATGCAAAATTATAGTTGGATTAATCCAAATTCAGAGAGGAGTTCAACCACGCTATCAATTTCATCAAGCAATAACTATTTCTAAACCAATTGACAAAAATCCTATTTCAACGTAACTTAGCAATGATTAAGATATCTCCCATTATTACACAAATTAACTAAAGAAACTATTTACAGAAGAATTAGAGAGCGATAATCGGCCTACCTTGTCGGTAATAGTTGCCGGAGTTGCTCGGAGGGAAGGACAGCAATCGCACCCTTTTGCGATTCGACTATCACTCGTTCCAATAGTTTCTGTGCTGTGAAGACGAAGTCAGAGAGAGAGAGAGAGAGAGAGAGAGAGAGAGACAGGGACGTGAGGGTGCAGCGGCGGCGGTAGGAGGCAGTGGCGTTGGCTGGTGAACGGAACAGAAAGGGGAGGGGAGTCTGTGGTCGGTGCTAACGGGAAGGAGAGGGGGAGAGCTGTCGCGCGCTGGAGAAGAAAAAGGAGGAGAAAAGAAAAGAAAAAGAAAGAAAGAAAAAGAAAAAGAAAAAAAAAATCTGTGCCTTCTAGACCATTCCGGTTTGATTCGAACTGGTTTGGTCTGACTTAGTAATTTGGTCTCATTTTCTTTGGTTTTCGAGTTTTTCACTCGGTTTTTAGATTATTCGTGTGGTTTTCGACATATTAAATTAATTTTCGGATCCGGTTCGATTTATTTTGATTGTTTAGTTCAGGTCCATAATAATAGTAATCATATTTGATTTTTAGGATGATTAATTTATATGTATCTATATTCTTATAATAAATTAGTAGCCAAAGTTCCATATTATTTCTCGAATATTTTAAAATGTTCTTAAATCAAAAGTTTCGATAATACATTTTGGGCTTGGGCCCAATATCACAGAATTGGGCTTGATTTGAGACTGTGTTTCTATTTGTAGCCCACATGTGAAAATTTTAGATTTTTGATTTAAATTAAATTCAAAAGTTTCGAAAATAAAAATTCGGGGTATTACAATCTCCCCCCCTTAAGACAATTCGTCCTCGAATTGAAACCTAATAGAGGGTAATAGTAATAGAGACATAGATGATCACAACTTTACAATAAGAAATACTTCACATATAAAAGAGTAATGCTATAAACGAAGCGAAGAGAGGTACGATATTCTACTTGTCTTTCTACCTCCAATCATCACGCTTTTGTTTCCATGGAAACCTTCTCTAATGATCTTAAAAAGAAAAATTTCACTTCAAATCACCCATTCTATAACAATTTCTCTTTGACTAATTTAATCTATTAGACTTTTCACTTAATCCATATCTTCTATCCCAAGTTCTCCAAGACCTTCTTTACGTTCTTCCTTGAACTTTTATCCCCAATTATTTAATGAACCCATACTGACGAAAACAGTAATCTTACAATGAAAGAGGTATGCCATTTGAGGCAATTAATTCTAATTTCCTAAACGCAAATCTTATATCCCATAATATTCTTCTTACTTTATACTAAGGGTGTTTAATGTTTACACATTTTCTCAACTTAAACTTTTATAACTTTACCGGTTTGTATCTGTTTATACCAGGTGTTTAGAATCCAGCAACCAAGATTTCTAGTTGTATATACCAATTCAGTCCGTAATACCAACCGACTACAAATTACATAACTTGAGGAGGCAATATTTGCTCAAACTGCCATTAACTTGCTAAGTTCTCGATATCCAACCATGCCCATACTCTACTAATCTATTCCATAATTACATTCCATCTATACTTGTAACGGATTATACCTTGCATGCTTAAACACTACTTAAATACTATTAGCATCAAGAATTTCACAGTTCCTAAGATGGTGCTGGTGCCACTACACTAACTTAGTTTACATTCACATCATATTGATTACCAAACTAAAATCATTTTATTTGTCATAATTTATTCATTAATTTTTTTTTTTTCATTAATTTTTTTTTTTGCCACTATTTAATCCATTTTAAAGATATCAGAATACTCTCTTAATTATTTCGTTTATTTATTCCCTCTGTACTACATCACACTATTAGTCCTGATCTAGTTAACTACCCGTATTTCAACCTAATATTTATTACACCATAATTATTTACCTTACCTACTATTCATCCATTCAGAGATCCTTAGTAAAATGCTTAAGCATTAACCTTAATTCTATCTTATCATCCAGATGCCCCATCAAGTTATTCCACCCTTCCAACTTATTTTCATTTCCTAATTTAATTTAATATCAAAATTCTCATAGGGGACCAAAATAAGAGTCATAATATTTCAACTAGGCCTATTTGGCCACTTCAAAATTCTCAACAACATCACATTTCTCTTTATCAAATTCATGTGGTTACACGTTACGACATCATTAAAACTCATTCCAACCAAAGATCACATCTTAATCCAGTAGCCACTCAAATTACAATCATATTCAATCCCAAAATCAAATTTGCATAACATCATTCTCAGTTAAACACATGTAACCCAACAATTGAATTCAATCACATTCGTATAATTCAAAGCAAAACAATCATCACCATAACCACATAGGTTCAATTTTTCCTTTGAAATTTCTTCATGAAATTTTCCTTTCATCAATTATACATAACCACACTACCAATTAGTCATACCAGATACAAGGAATCCATTAATTCCGATTAATCAATTCAAGTCACAATCAAATCTTATATCATTAATGTACATATTCACTCCAAAGGATTCCTTCAAATTTAAATAATTCTCTTATGATCAAGTACACTATCCGAAAAATATCCAAAGGTTTCGATTTAATAGCAATTTCCTTTAGTTCTGATTTGTCCACAGTCTATAAGGTATAGTACCACTAGCTTCCGTTTTTAGTGCATTTGTTTCCAAGTATCACCGATGTTATACTTCCTAATTCAGTAAATTCATATATATTAGTAGTCTACAACACCAAGTGTCTCATAATGTTAAGTTCAATCGACATAACGCATACATTATTATTATACCTCATAAATTATTAGTATTATTATTACTGTTATTACCATTATTACTGTTATCATTATAATTCTTATTTTATGTCATATATACTTATTATTATTTTCGTTTATTCTATATATATTGATATATATTTATCATTATTTTATTTATTTATATATTTATTATTATATTTACTTATAATTTTTATTATTATATATACATATATATATATATTTTTAATATAATTACTGCCTAATAGCGTTTCACTTCCAAAACCATTAATTTCCTTTATTATCTTTTACTTTTATTTTATTATACGAGGTCCTTAAACTTAGCCTGGCTTATTAAACATCCTACATGTATTAGGAGTTTAATTCTACCCTATCTAATACACTTACCACATATTAAACTCTCACTGTATTAATTCCTGGGTCATAATAATTATCCCTTAATTGCATACACTACCTTTATAACTCTGTTGACTATTCAATTTAATTACCCAACTTATCATTTTCTACCACACACTCTTTTATACCCCTGCATGTCCTTACATCTCATAAAAATTCATAAATCTTCTACTACTTGCAAATACTTTTATTAACTATTTGCAAATCTTTTCTATCTTAGAAATGATTACTCTTAAACTCTTGATTGTTTTCATTTAGAAGTTATTTTCATATAAGCATAACGAAAGAAACATGAACCACAATTTTTCCCATAGTCATAAAATCTCAAAACATAGAAATATTTTATAAATTCTCTGATACATCACTATTCCTATTTTTTTTTTATCAATCTTACTAAGAATCACAATTTACTTTTCTTATAACCACCATAATTTATATTATTCCCTGTATTTATACACTTGAAAAGAACTAGCTCATGAATAACACAATACACTTCACTCCACCAAGCAGCAATTACTTCTCATAACTAAAAATCCCTTAATATAATAATTCCACCAACATTATTTCTTACGAAAAATACTCATCATTAATTATTATTGCAAATCACACCAAATCATTTATTTTTTTAAACCCTATAAATATCATTTATGTAATCACACCAATTAATATATATATCACATTCAGAAGATTACCTCAATAGTCATAATAAATTGCACCAACCAACATCACGTAAACTTTATCAAATCAATACTCTAATTAATTACATCCTAATGTCCTTAAATCCGAATCATCTAGTTCTCTTATTAATTAACACTAACAACGCATTCTCAACATATAGTTTCCGCAGGCATACATATACTCACATTCGTGTATTTTTATGCATGTAGTCCACATCCAACACATTAAATACACTAACATACTTTTATCGTTTAACTTCAACCTATTAACCATATATCACTTATCTTCTTACATAATTAAATTATATATAAATGTTATGTATTTCATAGAAAAAAATTAAATTTTTAAGCTAAGGACACAGTTTCCATTAGAAAGAGTACACTGGTTGATCAGGCCACTGCACTTCCTTCTAATTTCTCCTGCGTTTCAAAGCTTTGACTAACTGTTAATATGATTATCT
Organism: Jatropha curcas; assembly: GCF_041381405.1. Classification (NCBI taxonomy): domain Eukaryota; kingdom Viridiplantae; phylum Streptophyta; class Magnoliopsida; order Malpighiales; family Euphorbiaceae; genus Jatropha; species Jatropha curcas. Next base: position 16,557,834 of record NC_143155.1, read on the forward strand.
TTCCCCATTTATTTATGTATTTTATTATTATTATTAATTATTTTATTTATGATTTTGTAACCGCCTTAGTGCAGAGTGCGTCCACCTGCACCAAGACCGTTTTCTATTTAGTGTCTCTCCTTTGTTGGTTACGGCCGATCCCAACGTAGGAGTTTTATATTCAATTTCCTATGTTCCGCAATTGATTCCTAAGGCCCAACTTAATGCTCTGATACCAACTTTGTCACGACCCATTTCCATGGACCGGACCGGCACTAGGACCTGGGTGGGCTTAAGGCCCCCAAAGCCCGTAGTAAGCCTATATTATGCAACCCTCATTTCCACAATCATAACTGTGGATACAGGCCCAATAATTTATTTCAATTATGTATCACTAATACAGTTCATTTACAACCCACTAGAATACAATTGCGGAACTCTACCTGTACATTTATATCATCATTTGTTTTTCGTTTACAGTCTTCTATACTTATGTCTCAACTCCATAGGATTTTTCTTTCTTCTATTACCTGGAAAAAAAAAAGGTAGGCAGGGGTGAGCGCCAAACTCAATGAGTAGGGTTAGATAACCCTCTCACCCCACACAATCATACAGATGCTAAAATATTTTTATTTGTTCATCGATTAAATTTATGATCATGCAGTGTCACACAAATGGCAATACAACAGCAACCACAATTATTATCACATTCATATAATCACATCACGTGGAAATTAGTCAGTGGCACCACCTAAAACCCCAACGAGCCGTCCTCACACATGGCTCGCCCTCTCATACATGTGCACCAGGGAGCCGATCCCCCATACGGCCAACTGGTCTAATCCTCACTGACCAGTCCTCTCATTGCTTTTCCATTCTCTCTTTTCTTTTCCATACCAACAGGAGGCAACCCGGTGGTCTCCATCCAATCTAGATCATCAAGTGCTCACAACAGGAGGCCACCCTGCGGGCTACAATCAAATCTAGATTATCAGGTGCGCAACAACAAGAAGCCATCCTGTGGTTTTCCATACAATCCACATCATCAGGTGCACACGGGGGCGCCGATCTCCCATTTTCCCGGCCGACGGTCAAATATCATATCATATTCAGGATCCATATAACAGACCGTCCTCACAAACCCATGGTGGTCCACTTCATCCCAATTCCACACAAACAAGGCAAAGTATATTCATAGCACAAGTAATCAAACAACTTTCAATATCAACAGATAGTACATCATAATATGGCAATTCAACAAAATAATGCATGCCAACATTTAGCCGTGAATGCATGAATGCAAGCGGATGATACTAGTTATCTAACACTACTCACAGTTCTTTATCGTCCTCTAAGGGGACTGTTTTCTAGCAACATGCTTCCAGCCGTTTTTCCTCGCATTTCGGAATTTTATAGACCTTTAAAATAAACAATAAAATTCTAAATAAGAATTTTAATTCGAAAGATTATATTAAATATTCGTTCATTAGTTTTGGTTATCAGTTCTTTAATTCACTTATTAATTAAATTATACATATATTTATAGATATATATTGGGTTTCCTTATTTATTTATCTATTCTAATGTATCACTTTTAAATAAAACGTTTAGGTATTTGTTAAGTAATATTTTATAATAATACGAATAATATTAATAATAATAATAATACGATTGATAATATAATATTAATAACAATAATCATTTTAATCGTACTTCCAATTGAAAAATTCGACAGCATTTCCTCTATAATCAGTACTACCCAAATTTTATATTTTTCCGCATGTCAACACACAGCCCATCCATCGGGCAATTCACATCAAACAATCCCGTCCACCATAACCATCATTTATTAGTCACCCGTCATACATGCATAGGCACTTGTTAATCCTATCTCTAATTCATTTTAAATTTCCATAATATCATAATTACTTATACCGTAAATTATAATTTTCTTCTAGTTATACTTCTTAAAATTCCGGCAATTAACATATATAATTATTAGTTACAATTCATATATCAATATCAATACTGAATTTCTAATCAAACTCATAGCCCACAATCTAGCAAATTCATTAATAAACAAGGAATTCATTTTAATATACCGTTTCTAATCTCATCATCATTAAACGCATTAAAATGAACAATATGGCTGCTGCCATTACACCAAACTTCAAGTCGACTTCATTAACATCAATCATTACACAATCATATCACCCTACGTATATATAAGAGCACATCATTTAAGTAACTAAACATTATTTGAAATTCTATACTTATAAGGGTAAAGTATATTTGCCGACTAACTAGATGCCTTATTAGATAACCAACAATTTATGTAGTGTTATAACTTTTCTAGATAATGAAATAATTCTGAGATTATACAACACCTTTATAACTTACATTTTTAACTTAGTAACCTATTTATCAAGTCAGCGTCAGTTCACAGCTTTGGTACCAATCGACATCAAATAAAAAAACTAATTATAGACATAAAATCTACACAAAAATAAAACATTCTGTCTTCTAGGAATTTCGGTCACCAGAACCACCACCGGCAAGCAGTACAGCCGCCATCAGCGATGGCCGAAATTGATACCATCCTCTAAACAATGCAAAATTATAGTTGGATTAATCCAAATTCAGAGAGGAGTTCAACCACGCTATCAATTTCATCAAGCAATAACTATTTCTAAACCAATTGACAAAAATCCTATTTCAACGTAACTTAGCAATGATTAAGATATCTCCCATTATTACACAAATTAACTAAAGAAACTATTTACAGAAGAATTAGAGAGCGATAATCGGCCTACCTTGTCGGTAATAGTTGCCGGAGTTGCTCGGAGGGAAGGACAGCAATCGCACCCTTTTGCGATTCGACTATCACTCGTTCCAATAGTTTCTGTGCTGTGAAGACGAAGTCAGAGAGAGAGAGAGAGAGAGAGAGAGAGAGAGACAGGGACGTGAGGGTGCAGCGGCGGCGGTAGGAGGCAGTGGCGTTGGCTGGTGAACGGAACAGAAAGGGGAGGGGAGTCTGTGGTCGGTGCTAACGGGAAGGAGAGGGGGAGAGCTGTCGCGCGCTGGAGAAGAAAAAGGAGGAGAAAAGAAAAGAAAAAGAAAGAAAGAAAAAGAAAAAGAAAAAAAAAATCTGTGCCTTCTAGACCATTCCGGTTTGATTCGAACTGGTTTGGTCTGACTTAGTAATTTGGTCTCATTTTCTTTGGTTTTCGAGTTTTTCACTCGGTTTTTAGATTATTCGTGTGGTTTTCGACATATTAAATTAATTTTCGGATCCGGTTCGATTTATTTTGATTGTTTAGTTCAGGTCCATAATAATAGTAATCATATTTGATTTTTAGGATGATTAATTTATATGTATCTATATTCTTATAATAAATTAGTAGCCAAAGTTCCATATTATTTCTCGAATATTTTAAAATGTTCTTAAATCAAAAGTTTCGATAATACATTTTGGGCTTGGGCCCAATATCACAGAATTGGGCTTGATTTGAGACTGTGTTTCTATTTGTAGCCCACATGTGAAAATTTTAGATTTTTGATTTAAATTAAATTCAAAAGTTTCGAAAATAAAAATTCGGGGTATTACAGTTCTTTAGCCAATATTGTTGATTAAATGTAGGCGATTTGTTGCCAAAAAAAAAAACGTGATTGAATGAGGCTTTTTGCCGCAATTATTGATTAATTGGACTTTTAGCCAAACTTGTTCGAAATAAAGGCAATTAAAGCTACCAATTAATCCGTCTAAACCTATTCGGGGTAGATTTGTTGATCCAGACTATGAGTGTCATCAATGCAAAGGTCATTCTACCGATGATTGCTTCAAGCTCAGACATGATATATAAAATTTGATAGATAGTGGGAAGATCACTAAGCCTCTTGAGCATAGTAAGCCGACGCCCGGAAATCATTAAAGTTAGCTGTGATGAGTGTATTGAACAATCTCTTAATTCTGCTTTTTATTTTTCTAAATGTTGTTTTGAGAACAATATGGATGGATTTCCCTTACTATTTCAATCAATGGGAATGAATTTTGATTACTTGTTTTCTTGTTTTCCTGATTCTTGTGTTCATGGCATTGATTATACCACACGCATATTTGGCATAAATGTATTGCATCATTTCGCATTTAACCTAACCACCACCGAAAATCCCAAAATGATCGAAATCGGAGCAGACTTTAAGCTTGAACTCAGAAAGGATATCCAGGAATGTCTCAAGAGGAATTTAGATTTTTTTGCTTGGAGTTATGCTGATATACCAGGAGTTAATAAGTCAATTACTGTTTTCCCCCGGAGAAAATCATGAGTCTATTGTTGTGTGTTTATTTTTGAAAAATGCTGATAAAAATCTTCTTAGATGTACGGTGCCGATAAATCGGTCTTATAAAACATTTTAAGTCACCACCTATTTTTTCGGTAATGGGACCGTTTCCATTTTTAATTTTATAAAAGTGACTCCATTTTAACCCATTTTTTTTATTCAAGGCCTTTTTTGAGAGAAAACTGGTCAGGCGTACCGAGTACGATTCTAGGTAAGGGAGTTAGGTACGTCGGCCCGTTGGAAGCCAACGCCCGGAAAACCGGCCTCTTTTAACCTATGATTCCTAATGCGATTTATTTTATTTAGAAAAAGCCGAATTGTTTAAACCCAACCCGAATAAATCGAACCGAGTTCCTATGTGGAAAATTAATTAACCGTCCCAATTAGATTCATTCATTGCATCATCACAGATAAATCATATCATCCATCATCCATCCATAATACATATCAAATAAAATAAAAGACCCACTCTTGCCTTATGGTTAAAGGCGGGCCACAAACCGAGTTTAATAATATAATATAATTAATGATAAATAATAAGAAATAAATTCTAAAAACCTCATAATCATCAATAATTAATTGACTTTGTTTGATTAAAACTTAATTTGCCCATAATTGACCATTTCCTGGATTAGGATTAAAATCTACTTAATGACGTGGAGCTAAAATGAAATAACAAAAGTGAATTAAAACTGGGAGACAGTTGCGTCACGCAGCTGTCCTACGAAGAAGAGGTGCGTGACGCAACTCTTGTCTCTTATTCGGGAATTTATAACAGTTGCGTCACGCAGCTGTTCTATGAAGAACAGTCGCGTGACGGAACTCCAGTTATGATCCTGTAGACTAGAACAGTCGCGTCACGCAGCTGTTCTATGGAGAACAGTCGCGTGACGGAGCTTCTAGCTACGTGGCGGAGCTGTTCATAGTTTATTTAGAACACTCAGACATATTAATTATTTATTTACAATGAAACACTAAACAGAGTATAAAAACAAAATAAAAACTGAGTATGCGAACAGCTGTGTCACGTAGGTGGTCTAACCCAAAATAAAGGATTTTGGACACGAACAGTTGCGTCACGCAGGTAGTAGCTGCATGACGCAGCTGCTCTGGTCCGCAACTACCTTTCAAACCTTCCTTTTTTTACGTGTTCTTTTTGTTTAAGGTGATTAAAACCAACTCAAAAGAGTTAAACAATGGGCAAACTTGCATTTTATCAATAACAATTCAATCAAACAATGTGAAAATGAGATTTTAAGAGATAGAATACTAAAAACGAAAAAGAAAAGTTAGAATCGTTACCTAGCCCTCAGATTTGAGGATTGCATATGCTGATATTGATTTCAAAGATAATGTTTCACAATCCCAGGAGTATAATCACCAAGTTCTTTCACGAAAATAAAATGGTTTTTCTCTTTTTTTCCTCTTTTTTTATCTTTTTGTCTTATCTTTCTTTGCTCTTAAATCTAAATGTCTATGACTTGATCTACCTCAAGTTTACTCAGTAGAGTTCTTGAGGAAGAGCCTTAGTCATTTTTTAGATACCTAAACTCAGAAAGTTGTATTTCTTAGAGGAAAATGAGAGGAAACTATCAAAAGTGCAAAAAAAAAAGTTCCCATTTTTGCTGTAAAATGTTGTATTTATATGGCTAGGGCAACAGAGCAGTCGCGTCACGCGGGTAGAAGCTGCGTGACACACCCGTAAACCTGCGTGACGCGACTTACTTTTCGTACAGTTGCCGTGTATCCATACAAACAGTGCAGGCCGTTGCACGAGCGCGCGCCAAAGGTGTCAGTCCTGTTAGAGCTACGTGACGCAGCTAATAGTGCTGTCACGCAGGTACTACCTGCGTGACGCAGCCCTAACACGGGTCAGGCTCCTTTGGGCGATTTGATTCAATTCTTGGTTCAAACACTTCCGGTTTATTGTGAAACCTTATCCTTTGTCCTCATATCATCATCGGGTCAGGTGGAGGCACAAAATCACGCGTCAACAGTTTGCCCCCCCACTTTATCATTAATTGTATAAATGATTAATATTAAAGTGGTCCATTGACGCGCCTTCTATCAGGTAATCTTCTCGAAGCTCAGTTTGATCGGCTTGGAAAGATGCTAAATCAATCATCTGGTCACCTCCTAAGCTCGGTTTGATCGGCTTCGTCGATTTCCATCCAACATGTGAATGACTTCAAAGCTCGGTTTAATCGGCTTGGAAGACACCTCCGGAGCTCAGTTTGATCGGCCTGAAGGGTTTTGAAGATTTGGTCACCTTCTCAGCTCGGTTTGATCGGCTTGGTCGGTTTCCACAGAATCTGAAGAGACATCTTCGAAGCTTGGTTTGATCGACTCGAAAATGTTGATTTGGTAACAAAGTCTTCGAAGCTCGGTTTGATCAGCTCGAAAGGCTTTGATCTGCCACCTCCTCAGCTCGGTTTGGTCGGCTTTGTCGGCTCCAGTCGATTTTGAAAAGGCATCCTCGAGGCTCGGTTTGATCGGCCCGAAAGATATGGATTTTACCCTGGTCAACTTCGCAACTCAACATCATTGACTGGGGAAGAAATCTCAAACAGCTTCGCAATACATCATCACTGTTTTGAAATTGTTCTGACTAGCTTCGCAATGCACCATCACTAATCAGTAAGACCTATCGGCTTCGAAAAACCATCACCGGTTGGCCTGAAAAATTTGTTCAGAAGAAAAATAGCAATGTCCATGTACGAGCAGACCTTGCCTTCTGTTAGAAACATATTGGAACATCATATGTTCCCATGCAGAAATTTTGGCATAAATGATTTAACAGAGGATTTGTTATCTGCATTTTCAAGTACACCTTTTATGATATAGTGGTCGAAAGAAAACTTACCTGAGGGTAATCTAGCAATTTGATGTTTCTGCCCCCTGTGCGGTGAGTAGATAAAAATCGCTGAAGTGTATGTGCCGCGCATCGACATTAGATTGCCGAAGCGGACCATTGCGGGCCGTTGAAATGGGCCGTGTGAACCTGCTGGTCTCAGAAAGAGGTAACGGGTTGCACGGGCTTATTGGGCGTTGAAAGAAGGTGGTGGGCCCATCGGTCCTTTTAGACTCGGAAGAATGGGCTTGGGCCCTTTGCTTGAAGAAATGGGCTTGGGCCTAGATACTTACTATAAGTAATTTTCTTCATAACCGATTCAGTTTCACTTATTCACAAACCCTAAGCAATTGAAAATTCTCTGAACTTTCAACTGAAAAAGATGTCTCAGCTTCCTGAAATCCCTGCTTCTGCCTACACTCGAGAGATGGAGACTCTCGGGGCCTTACCCGATATTCCTACGTTCGACGGTGAGCCGGTGCCGGTGAGCCGGAATCCGCTGACCCCCGGGATGCGGCCGTTGCAGCTTCTTCCGTTGCCGGGTACAGAGTTTCCAGTCCGGTACAAGACGAGTCGGATGCACGGCTTTCGATCCAAGGTAAGTAAAAATTTCCTTAATTTTATTGTTTTTACTGCTTTAGATCTGTAGCTATAGTAGATAAACTGCTTTATTGTGTTCGCGCCTGCGTCAACAGTCGCGTCACGCAGGCAGGAGTTGCATGGCGCGGCTGTTCTTGAATGAATAGTTGTGTGATGCAGCTGTTCTTGTATGAACAGTTGCGTGATGCAACTTTTCGAGGCGCCAGAAACCCTAGCTTGCCTTGAACCTTAGAATTGACCCCTTTTAACTGTGTTAGGCCTTGATTTGATGGTACTTTCTTGTTAGTACTCGTAGGCGACTTGATTTTGCCCTGAAAATTGCATGAAACAACACAAACGTAGTGAAATTAGATCGAATTTAAAACATTGCGTACCTTCGACAGTTGCATCACGCAGCTGTTCTTTGGAAGAACAGTTGCGTGACGCGACTGTTTGTCAATCGAATAGGAATCTTGAACAGTTGCGTGACGTTGCTAGCGAGATGCGTGGCGCGACTTCGCGGCTACGTGGCACATCTGTTCTTAGGGCAACATATCTCAAACAGTTGCGTGGCGCAGCTGTGGAGTAGCGTGGCGCGAGTGCAGAGATGCGCCATGGGGCTGTGCTTCTAGGTGCGCAACTTGGACAGGGCCGCGTGACGCAGCTGTGTAGATGCGTGACACGGCTTTGTAGCTGCGTGACGCAGCTATGGTCCAAACCAAAATTTGGTCTTTATTTTTCCTGCGATAAAAGAAAATGAACAGTTATTAGTCTTATATTTATTGAAATTGAAATTTTCTTATAGGTGAATCTAGGCAAGGCCCGTTCGGGCGGATCAGCCACTGATGCTTCTGCCTTCTGGGACTTATTGGACCCTCCTATGCGAGCTCGGTCATCGCTTCAGGATTCAGAGATTACGCCGCCGGACTGCGACGCACGCAGCCTCGCTTCCCGTCCGCTATGCGATATGCATTGATGGAGCGGTGGAACGACTGCTCGCACACTTTCGTGTTCAGTTTTGGAGAGATGACCCTCACACCTTTGCTTCACTGGCCCGGTTCCCCCACTGGATGCCCGGTATCAGACGGCCGCTCTCGGGGCCCAGTTAGTCCGTTCCTTGCTCGGCGTCACTACACAGACCCGGTACACCGTCCAGGGGTGTATGTCTTATGAGATGATCT